>NC_081550.1:10718019-10727145 GCF_901000735.1 Corylus avellana
AAAATTCAAAATGATCTTTTATTTTATTTTTTTATTTTTACAAGCCAAGGTTATTCATCCATAGGTAATCCAAAAAATCTCAAGATAAACGTGATTAAGCTCAAATTCATACCTCAGTGACTATGCTAATGTGCTCATGATAATTCAATTCAAAACAAGTGAAATCTCTTTTGCCCAAAAAAATAAGTCATAAGACTCAGATTCCGAATGAAATGATTATGTGTTCAACACTTTAAGTAAGCCAATGAAATACAAATCACAGTTACAGCTTAACTCATACTTAACAACAACATAGTACATTGTTTTTTTTTAGAACAAATAGACACATAAAAACAAACAAACACATAAAAACAAATAAACAAATAGTGTGTCTTTTGTTAAGTGCTAAAATATTCATATTTTTAGCCCTTAACTTCTATGTTTTAATCCTTTAGTTTTAGTTAATTTGTGTCATTTTAGTTTCTTTATGTGTTTTCTATGCTTTTGTAGGCTTTTGGAAGAAAATAAAGTAAATCAAGAAGATTTGGGCTCAAAGAGAGAAATTGGGAAAAGTTGGAGCTTCTGACAGTGCGATCAATCGTATATTCCCTGTGATCGAGCACACTACTAGAGAAGACAAAGCATGAAGCAGCCATATGCGATTGAGCGCACACGGGTTGTGATAGATCGCACCCGTGCACAGGTGACACATCAAGAGTGCGGCCAGACTGCTAGTATTTCCATATTAAGGTTTTACAACTCCCACTTGTAATAGGAGTAAAACCCTATAAATTTCCTAGATTTACTAGTGTAACAAGGACTTCTAAAGCCTTATAAATAGACTTCTAAAGCCTGAGAATAATCAAGTTGGAAAAGACACACATTCGAAGGAGAAGAATTGGAGCTCTTCAAGTTCAAGTTTTGGGTTTATTCTTTTCCTTTATTTTATTTTATTTTATGAAGATGTTTAACATCAAACTTATGTGTAACTAATTTATTTAGTAGGGTTAGATTGAAGCCCTAGTTATGTTTAGTTAATATTCAATATTGGTGCCCTTGTGATGATTATGTTGTGATATTTAACTTGATTAATGCCTGCTTTCATGAATTCCTCATATGTGTGTGTCTGATCAACATATGCATGTGGCATGGACTAGTTAGTTAAACCAATTTGGATGACTGAGTCCTGGGTTTAATAAAAGTTGCAAAAGAAATCCACACCGGGTTCTTGGGTTAATCAACATGGGGAATCGGGAGTATACACCCATACCCTAGGCCTCATGTGTTTGTCGATTTTCACAAAAATTATGCTTTCTTAAAGAACAACTTAGTATACACCCATGCTAAATTCTTTAAGAAAGAAAAGAGTTAGAGTATATACCAATGCCTAACTCGTTGCTTAGGGAAATCTATAGCTTAAGGAGTATACACCCATGCCCTTAGGTTGACAAACATTAGATACACATAACATGATCAAAACATTGGCATATTGATATATTATCTAAATACAATTAGTGGTGGATATCAAAGCCCTACCTTTTTATTATCATCAACTCAAATCCAATCTCTGTTTTATTTTACTTTTGGAATTTAATTTTAGACAAAATTTAGCAATCCTCATGGGAATGACCTCGTACTTGCACCCTATACTACTATGTTGACCTCGTGCACTTGAGGGTAAAGCATCCAATTATTTGCCTATTAATTTAGGTAGATATTTGTGACAACAAGTTTTAATTTCCTTTAGTTGTGTTATTTTAATTTTCAATTTTCAATTTTGGTTTTTCCTTTAATTTATTTTTATTTTAAATTTTTTTTTGTTTTTCTATTTTTTTCGCAGTTCCTGTTTTGCCTCTGGAGGTGCGCTCGAGCGCCCAACCAGGGCAATTGATCGCACATCTAGAGAGCAGCATAGTTACTGCACTCATTATAGATCTAATTTTTTTTTCTTCTGTTTCATGCAGGGTCATTCGAATCTGCATATTAGTAAGTTTTCTTTTTAAATTTCGTTTTTTCCTTTTTATTTTAACTTTTTGTTATTTTATTCACACATGTGGGGAGGCGTTCCGACACCCCATGGACCATGTTCTTTATGCCATGACCTTTATCACCATGTTAGAAAGTGTCTTATAATTAGACAAATTTCTAACAAATTTAATGGGCATAAGAACACATCGTTCTTTAGACCAGGGAACGACCGCTATTTTGATTCCTATAACTCAACATGGAGCCAACAGTCCAATCTCTTATGGCAAGCTCAAGCTCCCGGAATTCATGCTCAACAATCTCATGGACTGCAACATCACTCATCTCAGCAATTCTATGGTCATGCATATTCCTCTCAATTAGCTCCACAACAGTAATGTCAGGCTGAACCACCTTCTCTTATAGATATGATAAATACATTGATTAAGACTACACAACAAGCATCTAAGGAGATTAAGACCCACTTCAAACCGAAAGGCAATTGTCTCAAAGAAGAAGAAGTATATCAAGAGGAGCCATCTTCCACCTATTGGCCTCCACAATACCAAGAAGAGGAGCCATCTCCCATATATGTTCATTTGGACTCTTCTCCACAACAACAATATCAAGAAGAACCACCTCTTCCAAAAAGGTCTGCCTTACAAGAAGCAGTTGCTGCCTTAGAAAAATAATGTGCTGACTTTAAAAAACATACAGCAGCTCATCTTAGCCGTATGAAGGAAAGAGAGCAATCATTTGAATGGATGGAGGCCCACCTCAAGCAAAAATTAAATACATTTAAAGAAGAAGAAGAAGAGTGTCAAAGTGAGTTGGTGGCCAATCCTTATGAGTAGTACATGGAGGAAGAGTGCACCTACTATCATGAGCAAGTTATCACGTTGACAAGAGAAGAGGTGGTTGAAAATCAAGTGGAAGAAGGGAATGGGGAGCAAACCAAAGTTCTAGAGGAGCTACATCGGGAAAAGAAAGAGAGCACTGAAACTTCTTCAACATCTATTCCCGAATTCCTAAGAATCCAAGGGAGAAGTTTGTTGGGGCTATGTGATGAGCAATTTGAGGACATCAAGATAGAGAAGCTCCCTGAGTTTGCTTCCTACTTTATTCTAGTTCATGATTCCCTACCGGATGAGAAACTGTTTGAGAAAACTCAAAGTGGCCCCCCCCCCCAATCTATAGACATTTGAAATCACCTAGCAGCAGAAAAGATTCATTCCCTTTGGTGCAAGAGAAGGAAAGATCGGTGCTTCAAGTTTAAAGTACCAAAGTCTGGCTGAAAACATTAAACTTAGCACTCATGGGAGGCACCCCATAGTTTATCTTGTTATTTTATTTTTGTGTGTTTTATTTCATCTTTTTATTTATCTTTAGTTTTTTTTCTTTTTACTTGTTTTTGTGTTTTCTTATTTTGAAGGGACAAGTGTGCTTCAATTCAAGTTTGGGGGTGTGCTATGAGCCATACTTTCCAAGACGATGTCGTCCATCTCCCGGGTACACTCTTTCCTTAATTTAGACACATTGGGGACAATATGTCATTTAAGTTTGAGGGTATGGGAACACGTGTTGTTTACACACACTTTGTCCCAATTTCATGTTTTTTTGTGTTTGTTTATTTGAAAAAAAAAAAAAAACAAAAATCAAAAACAAAAAAAAAAAGAAACAAAAACAAAAATAAACAAACAAACAAGTTTATGCATGCTCATGTTTGCCCTAAAATTTTAAGTTAATCTAAAAGAATTGTGGCTTGAATTCATCAGTGAGCTTAAAATTTTGAACACATGATCTGATGAGAGAATTTGTTAGTTTGGTTACTTGTTTAGGATAGTTGAAAAATCACATGTTTGATCTAATCACACAAGCACATTACCACATAATTTGTGAGGTATGACATGAGGTCTGATGTGTGTTTCTGTATCTTGGGTAAATTGGATAACTTATTAGATGGACACTCTGTCATATATATATAAGAAAAATAAAATAAAATAAAATAAAAATGATCGTTGATAAGCTTTTCACTAAGTAACTAGACCTCTTGCCTCAAAGCATTGAGTGTTCACGTCAAAAGGTGAAATTTTTTGATTTGATTGATGTCATGGTTAGTCTGGTTCTGTTGCATTTTTTACTTGAGTTCGTAGGTCCTTAGAGGTGTCTCTACACCTAATGCCTTAAAACCATCTGGTCTAGAAGTCATACACTCGTTACATGGGTCAATTAGAAAGCTTAAGGGAACCAAACATTTCACAACCTGACAAAAAAAAAAAAAAAGAGAGAGAAAGAGAAAGAGAAAAAAAAAGAAAAAAAAGAAAAAAAAAAGAAAAGAAATATGCCATTGTTGTTCATTCTAATAGGAATTTCAGTGAACTTTGAGATATGGAGACATTACACATTGGAAATATTTGGAAGCCTCATAATTTGTGCTAGTTCATTTTATACTGTTTTCAAACTTGTGATGTTTTAGCATGTTCTTTGTAAGTAATTGAACTATGAGATTCCAATTCATTGTGAAGATGGAGTTCATCTTTTTAAACTTGCTAATGAATGAAAATCATGATCTTAAAGTGATGCTTTAATTTTGGAATAACATGAACAATGCATGATGTTTGTGGGTATCATTTCTAGAAAACCCTCACGAGACTTCTCTGGTCCTCTAGGGAATTCCTAGGGGTTTAAAATGCTTGTTATACGCTAAATGCAATCGTACATTCCACGAAAGATGGATTTATCTTTTTGTTGTCTATTTTTCCATTTAGTTTTTAGTTTTGTATTGCTAAGGGACTAACAATATGTAAGTTTGGGAGTGTGTTAAGTGCTAAAATATTCATATTATTAGCCTTAACTTATATGTTTTAATCATTTAGTTTTAGTTCATTTATGTCATTTTAGTTCCTTTATGTGCTTTCCATGCTTTTGGAAGAAAATGAAGTAAATCTTGAAGATTTGGGCTCAAAGAGAGAAATTGGGAAAAGTTGGAGCTCCTGACAGTGCGATCGATCGCAGGTTCCTTGCGATCGAGCGCACTACCAGAGAAGACAAAGCATGAAGTGGCCATGTGCGATCGAGCGCACACGGGTTGCGATCAATCGCAGCCGTGCGCAGGTGACACATCAAGAGTGCGGCCAGACTGCTAGTATTTCCATATTAGGGTTTTCCAACTCCCACTTGTAATAGGAGTAAAACCCTACGAATTTCTTAGGTTTACTAGTGTAACTAGGACTTCTAAAGCCCTATAAATAGACCTCTAAACCTTGAGAATAATCAAGCTGGAAAAGACACACTTTCGAAGGAGAAGAATTGGAGCTCTTCAAGTTTAAGTTTCGGGTTTATTCTTTTCTTTTCTTTTATGAAGATGTTTAACATCAAACTTACATGTAACCAATTTATTTAGTAGGGCTAGATTGAAGCCCTAGTTATGTTGAGTTAATATTCAATATTGGCACCCTTGTGATGATCATGTTGTGATATTTAACTTCATTAATGCCTGCTTTAATGAATTCCTCATATGTGTGTGCCTGATCAACATATGCATGTGGTATGGACTAGTTAGTTAAACCAATTTGGATGACCGACTCTTGGGTTTAATAAAAGTAACAAAAGAAATCCACACCGGGTTCTTGAGTTAATCAACATGGGGAACCGGGAGTATACACCCATGCCCTAGGCCTCATGTGTTTGTCGATTTCCACAGAAATTATGCTTTCTTAAAGAACAACTTAGTATACACTCATCTTAAATCCTTTAAGAAATAAAAGTGTTAGAGTATACAACCATGCCTAACTCGTTGCCTAGAGAAATTTATATCTTAAGGAGTATACACCCATGCCCTTAGGTTGACAAACATTAGATATACATAACATGATCAAAACATTGGCATATTGGTATATTATCTAAATATAATTAGTTGTGGATATCAAAGCCCTACCTTTTTATTACTCAAATCCAATCTTTGTTTTATTTTACTTTTGGAATTTAATTTTAGACAAAATTTAGCAATCCTCGTGGGAATGACCCCGTACTTGCACCCTATACTACTATGTTAACCTCGTGCACTTGCTGGTAAAATTTCTAATTATTTGCCTATTAAATTAGGTAGATATTTGTGACAACATCTTTCCATACCCCAACACTTGAATTACATATTGTCCTCAATGTGTAGTGTAGAAATACATTACCCAAAGTAAGGAAACATTTGAGTGTGCATAAGGCAAGGCATCTGTTAAATGCTGAATAATGCATATTCTAGCCCCTTAATTCACGTATGTTAAGCTCTTAGTTTTGTTATAGTTTGATGTTTTGTTTTGTTTTTAAGTTTTTGTAGTATTGAGGGTTTTGAAAAAAAGCAAGCATTTCCGGCAAGTTCCACACTTAAAAGACATTTTTGGGAAAAGCTGGAGGCTGGGATCGATCGCAGGCATAGGCTCAAGCACATTTGCGCTCAAGCGCAAGTCAGCTAGGATGGAATGCATCAGCGCTCGATCGCACATGCAGCCAAGACCGTGTGCAGCTATGTGTTCGGGCATGCAATACAAAGGATTGATTGCAACCCTGCGATCAAGTGCAACCTCCTAGGATCGAGTGGAGTCGTGCGCTGGGCAGCCAAAGACATGGTTTCTCACAGTTTCAAACTCTAAAATCCAATTCCAACTCGATTTGTGAGTTGATTGGCTGTATAAGAACGTCTAGGGTTGTTCCCAAGCCTATAAATAGACCCTCTATTCCTCCAAATAAAGGGGGAAGAAGCAGATACAAGCTCGGGATAAAGAATTGAAGGCTAGATCAAGAAGAGTTTTGGGTTTTTCTTCTCTTCCCATTTATTTTGTTATGTAGTTAGTATTTTAGTTAGGGCTCGATTGAAACCCTAATCATGTCTCTTTAGGAATGCAATATTGGTGCTTTTGCTTCAATTATATTTTGGATATTTAACTTGGTTATTTCTTGTTTAATCGAATGCCTGATATGAATATGCTTCATTAACATATGCATGTGTTTTGTTTTGTTATTTGTGTCAATTTGGATGACCGACTCCTAGGCATAATAGAGTGACAAAAGAACCCCATCACAGATTCTTGGATTAATCAACATGGAGAACCGGAAGTAGATACCATGCTCTAGGCTTTATGTGGTTGTCGATTTTTATAGATTTATGCTTTCATGAAGAACAACTTAGCGTAATGCTAAACCCTTTGAAAAGGAAAAGAATTAGAGTAGATACCATGCCTAATTCATTGCTTAGGAAAATCAATAGCTTAAGGAGTAGATACCATGCCCTTAGGTTGGCAAACATTGGGTATCTTGATATAATTGGAACAATTGCAAATTGTTTATCCTATTTGAGTATGATTAGCGGTGGATATCAAAACCCTACCCTTTTATTCTTTTTACTTTTATCTTTTATTTTATTTTATTATTAAATTAAATTTATGACCTTTAGTTTAATTCCGTTAATTAAATAGGAAATTACATTCTAAGCATAATTTCACAATCCTCTTGGGAATGATCTCGTATTTGTCTCATATACTATTGTTTTGATCTTGTGCATTTGTGAGTAAAACGTAGCAAATATTCGCCTATTAATTTAGGTAGGTATTTGTCATGACAGCGTCCCCAAACTTAAACACCAGAACACCTATCAACAAAACTAACAACAATATTTTCTCACAAAAACATGCATCATTAGATTAATTGCTATTAAAATAAATAAATAAAATGAAAAAGGAAATAAAGAAATCATGAAATGAAGTGTGGAAAATAAAATGGAAAAGAAAAGTTATAGTGCTTTCCCCGATCATTCGGATGTCCAACCAATTCCTTCCACCCTTTTTTCTTTAAAATTTCATACCACTCTAAAAGAATGTTTCGCCATCTTAGGTAGCCGCCTTACTTGCTTCGAAGGATCTTCTTAGGACGATGGTTCCTACCTTTGCGCCCTTGTTTGCAGAAATCCTTAAGAATGTTGGCATAAGATGGCTCTATGAGACATTAAGGAGCTGAAGCTTTAGGTTCATGATGTGTCTCAAGAGGGAAAGCGATGCAAGAAGGAGCTTCAATACTCATTTCCTTGTCATTGGACAAACTTGGATTTGCTAGGGGTTCAATTTGCTCCTCTTTTTCTTCCTCCTCATTGTTATTAACAATAAGAGGCTCAATTGCTGATGGAGATGGGTTAGGGAATGATATCTCAGTGGTTTCTCCATTCTCATTTCACATCTCAAGAGTGGAATCCAATAAGGCATCAGGTTGCTCACGTATCATGTCAAGGACTAGATCACATGCAAATTGAGCAAAGTACTCTTCCAAAGGATCCTCCAGACTTGGCTCATTAAAAGTCTCAGCTTGCTCAACTAACTTGTCAAGGTCCAGATCACATCCAAATTGAGCAAAGCACTCTCTCAAAGGGTCCTCAAGACTTGGCTCAATAAAAGTTTCCTCAACAAGCTCATGATAAGAATTGTTGGAATCATCCTCATCAATCATGTAGCGCCTTTCAGCCCTCAATTGACTTTGAAGCTCTTCTTCCTCGTTGTTATCCTCTATGTTCTCATTGCCCCAATATTGAGTTATTGAGTCAAGTTGATGCTTAGCTGGGTATTCATTCTCACTCTAGTCAATCTCTTCTTCCAACCCTAATGTAGTGTGAGTGTTGACTTGAGTGAGACTTTTCAACGCTTGAATGGCTTGGTCGGTTGATTGCATGAACGCTTTGAGAGTGTCTTCCAATGATCATTCTTGTGGAGGATAATTGCAGGATGAAGGAATGGAAGATTGGTTGTCGAACTGTTGATATTCAAGATGGTGCAATTCAAGAAATTGGGGAGCATAATTTCACATAGCTTGAGCTTGCCACGATAAATCAGAATGGTTGCTCCATCCTGGGTTGTAAAAACTGGAGTTTGAATCAAACCTCGGGCTAAAGAAATTGGTGTTCACTTGCTGACATGAAGAATCAGAAAATTGTCTAATGAATGGACAATTCCCAACATGATGATAAGGATTGGAGCAGCATGAACACGGTTTATGTGGGTTATTATCAAAAGGATTTGGAAAATGTGCCCTCCCATGAGTTGAAACATGTTGCACCCAATTTTTGTTAAACTCATCGAAGGAAAAATTATCAAAATGATACATGATCACTCTCACTCCTTAGCATGCAAATATCCCACATAAAAC
>NC_081550.1:10727245-10731044 GCF_901000735.1 Corylus avellana
TAGATACATTTTCCAAAAGTCGTTAGGAAGATCAATTTCATCCTAGCGAATCATTTTAGGAGTACATATATTAGCATCTTGAGTAGAACTTTGAATTAACAAAGTAAAGCTTCCAAAATTTTTGATTACAGCTTAAGGCTTCTAATTGGTTTTTAATAATTTATAATAAATGCGGTAGATGATAGCAAGGGATCTACTACCTTCTTCCATGTCATAACCAAAGGTTAGTACATTCAAAGTTAAAGCTTTAACTATGTAAATGTCATTTAAAGCAAGAGTCAGAGTAGGAAAAGCATCAAAATGGATGGGACCATTAAACAGAGAAGATTGTATCATACCAAGAATGCTATGCTGGAAATTAACAAATCGAGCATCACGAAGCCATAACAAAACAGAGTCATTAATACCCAATCTAGTTAATGGTTTAACAACAACTTGGAGAGAACCAATATGCAAAAATTTAAAACCTTTTGCAAGGGAATCATTAATGAATTTTTTATTGAACAATTGGTACCTTTCGTTATTACTGGCAATGGCAAACGTTTGTTCGATGGTTTTAACAGAGTAGTCAGCTTTCCAAGTGGATTTTAACCAAAAGGTAGTGTAAACTTCCTTAGTGGAAAGTTTAGGGGTATTCCATCTATCGAAATTAAACGCATTATCATCTTCAACGGAGAAATGTTCAACATTTACAACATCGGGTGGTAAACTAGACTTAGAGCTAACAGAAGAATTGGATCTCCACATGTTCAAAAGCTAAAATCTAATATTCTCTTTAGACATAGGCTCTTCACCAAGAACTCACAACACATACCCTTGGCCAAAACTAACCCTTAACCATGCCCAAAGACACCAAAACCCAAGCTTAAGACGGAACTAAGAGGGCAACCGAGGTTACCTGACGAGGTGGTTGGTTTATAACTAAGAGAGAGATATGGGGGATAGAAAGTACAAAACCTAAGCCAATGGAAACACGGATCCATAACTCTTATGCCAATGGAAATACGAATCCATAACTCTTCTGCCAATGGAAACACGGATACAAAACCTAATACCACTGTTTTGTTATGCCTTCATGATGCTCGATTTGTTAATTTCCAGCATACCATTCTTGGTATGAAACAATCTTCTCTGTTTAATGGTCCCATCCATTTTGATGCTTTTCCTAATCTGACTCTTGCTTTAAATGACATTCACATAGTTAAAGCTTTAACTTTGAATGTACTAGCCTCTGGTTATGACATGGAAGAAGGTAGCAGACCCCTTGCTATCATCTACCACATTTATTATAAATTAAAAAAAAAAACCAATCTGAACCCTAAAGCGGTAATCAACAATTTTGGAAGCTCTACTTTGTTAGTTCAAAGTTCTACTCAAGATGTTAATATACGTACTCCTAAAATGATTTGCTGGGATGAAATTGATCTTCCTAACGAATGGCTTTTAGAAAATGTATCTAAGCCTGCTAGAGTAGAAAATGACACCATTAATCTTGACTACATTCAACAGTACTTGGATGGATCTGTTAAGATCAGTTTTTCTGATCTGAACCTTTCTATATATATATCCATTAAAATAGGACTTTAGGTGAGTTTTTGTCCAAATAGATAGTAAATAGATCTCCAAGAATATAGGAGGAACCCTCCTTGGCCTCCAAGGAAGAGCCATGTAACGTTTCCTCTAACCTTTACTAAGGGGACACTTGTAGCTCATGCGGTATTAGTTGAGGACACATGGATGGTATGTGTCCTTCTAATCCCATCTTCTCATTGGCTATTTTAAGCCAAACTCTTCTCATTCCTCACACTCACTCGCATACTCAGAGAACTTGTCTCAAAAACAAAAACAAAAAATTTCTTCCTTGAGCACAGTACCGACTTCTCAAGGTAAATGCATTCTGACATCTTGAGTACATTTTATTTCTTACTTTTTAGGGGTTGGTTGAATGGATTTTTAAGATTGTTTTATTATTATTATTATTATTATTATTATTATTTATTTCTTAGGTTTTTGGTTAGGATTTCTATTTGGATATTTGCTGCTTAGTAATTGTATATTTGTCATTGGGTGCTAATTTCTATAGATTTCCTGGGTACAATTTTGTAATCAATCAAGCAATTTTGTTATTTCAGTATAGGAGTCTGACATAGTGTATGTCTTGGATGACAGGATTTTATATATGTTCACATAAGGGTAGGTTAGATATGTGCATTATTTTTGTAATTAGATTTTATACATCATGTAAAGATTATATATATGCTAGCATTTTTGGGATTGGAAATTGGTTATCACATAAAGACTATATATATAGATATCTATTCAATATTTTTGAATAAGATTTTATATGTTTATACGAGGCATCCGTACAGATATATATGTATATATACAATATTTTGGACAAGACTATATGCATTAGAAAGGGTATATATATAAGAATAATTTCCTAAATCAATTTATAAGCTACAATTTGGCATGATTTAATCTTAGAATTTCACAAATTAGTTCTCCATGATATATGTGTAGACATATTATAGTTATGTAGTAGGTTGCTTTTAGGGATATACATTAGGTTAGGATATATATATATATATTGCAAAATGTTATTATTTAAATTTAAACTTAAAATTTTAGAATTTATTGCAAAATGTTTAGGTAGAAGCTACTCCAACGAAAACTCAACACCAAATCCAGGTAAGGGGACACAACAATAAAAAACCCCAACAGATTTTATTATAAATCTTTGAAAAAATGTTGGGAATTTTATAAAGAACCCACTTACATGATTTTCAATTGCACTTCCTTTCATATTTTTAATGCAAACTTTTATTCAATCATATGGCATGATTTAATAATTTTACGTATTATAATTAACTCATTTTTATGAGTTATGCAAGAATGCAATTATGAATGGAAGGAGATCACAAGGTTTTATGGTATATTACACAATTACAAATGAGCTTGAAAAATTATGCATTCATGGCAATAAATGTTTAACCCTGAGGCACTAAAGGAATGATCAATACCGGATCGCATGGGTAGCATGGTAAGCACACCGAAGGATGATTACAAGAAGGTGTGTGCTATCGGCCTTCACCTAGAGGAGTCCCCAACCTGATAGCTCTCCCTTGTAAAGACAGGATGAGCCAATAGGTACTTCGGGGCGAGCCAACATGCGCCACATATGGTAAAATTACTTTTATGGGTCAAAGGGTAAAATATGATTTGAAATAGGAATAAGGAAGTGCCTATACATTACAAAACTTACTCACTTATTTACTATTCTCGTTTTTTTTTTTAATTATTGCATTATGAAATGATTATTATTGTGCATTATTGAGATGATGATATAAAAATATGCATAGAATGTTTAATAGCATCTTGGTGTTGTGGCTACTTACTGATTTGTCCAACTCACCTTTTTTTTTTTTTTTTTTTTTTTCAGATGGCACTATACATAATAATATTAAGGACGGGGCTACCAGTAGACGTCCTTGCACTTAAGGACCTGGTCATTTGGCCCTACAACTGGGACACGTGGACATCTTGTTTTGCTGAACCGTAGTGGCTATAGCACATGGGATTCCACTGTAGATTATTAAACCAAGCCTCGACTATGCAGCCTTTTGTTTTGCTGACTATACAGTTGATATTTTGTATTAGGAGGACTCTGACTTGTGGGAAGGCTATGACCTCCCTATAGTAATTACTTTCGGTTTATACCTCATTGAGGGGCTTGTTATGTTTCTTTGGATTCCCAGTTTATATGATGATAGTTTATTTTAGGGAAAATTACAGTTTA
>NC_081550.1:10731144-10739970 GCF_901000735.1 Corylus avellana
TGATTACCTAATCCAAGAAGTATATGAGAATAAATAAATACGCAACAAACTAGTGTTTCTTTTCTTTGTTGTTTTGATTAGAAAAACGCATCAAACTAATGTGAGTGGCATAACAAAGCACCATCTTCCGGTCAATTCAATCACATTTTCACAAATTCCCAAATTAACAATAAATATAGGGATATTCAGACATTCTCTTATCTGCCTCTTATCACAAATAAGAAAAACATGATGCAAGAAGACTATCCTAGTTCACATAATCGTGACCACCAATGCTGGACACTTGTTAGGGAAATGTTGTTTATGAGAGAGAAGAGAGAGGAAAGAAATACATAGTTATGATGATTTTACTTTCCAATTTCTTACTATAGAAATAGATGCTGAAAGGTATGTATCTGTATGATCTTATAAATTTTCAAAGGAATTCATAAGTTATTGCGTCCTTGCATCTAGATCCTTGGAAGTTACATACCTGGGCGGCCCATAACCATGTCGAAATCTAACAATGTGTCCTTGCCAACTTCCAGATTTCTTTCCAAATTGGAATTCTCAAATCTTGAGAAGAGTTGTAGGTGTAGCCACAAAATTCATTGAACAAGATTCCAGAACTGGAACTGGATGTCTAAAACTTACCCTATATTAAGAAATATAACTACAAAGTACCTACTTTCCCTCTATGACCTAGCTCTATCCCCATTTTGACCACTTCATTTCATTCTCATAACACTCAAGAAACTACAACTTCTGCAATTTAAAAAATAGAAAAGAGCAATTGCCACAGAAAAATTCTCTGCTTCCAATGATTACCTTTTCTTCTTCCGACATAGCAGCTATCCGAAGAAAAGGTATTGATTGGTATTCAGCAAATACAGAAAAAGTTCAATAACTGAAGTGTCTGAATCAAAAGATAAATAAGAATGCATAAATGGTAGATTAAAACAGAGAAGAAATCCATACACGTGTATATGCAAGCCTCTGCTTTGTGTATTCATAACCAAGCTCTTCCATCTCCTGTATTCTGTCAATTAAATATTTTCCAAACAATTAACCAATCAAAACGAAAAACAATTAGACGGAAATAAACCAAAGATAAATTTATAAGAGATAGAAAAAGTTAGAAAATGGCAGCTTCCTACTAGAATTTTACCTAACTCAATCAATTTGTCAGTTGTTGAAGCCCCTTCTTGTCCAAAGATTTCATGTTTGGAAAATTAGAGATTTGAAAAACGGTGAACGGTGAAGTAATGGGAGAACATCCAAGTAGTTAAGCACTCTGTTTTATAAAAATAAACAATAATTAGCCAATGATCCAATTGGAAGTTGCAAAATCAGAATGATATATAATACTCACCACCACACAAACCAAACAGATCTGAGTAACACCAAAAACCAAAACACACAAAACACAAACGCATCGAAAAGAAAACCCTAAAAATTCCAAAAATTCCGCACCGTCCATGTCCAGCAGCGAGAGCCGCTTCTGCTTGAGTCGCTCCCTAAGCTCGCTCACCGTCTTCGTGGCCGCCGCGTGGCGCTCCTTGAGCTCCGCTACAGACATTATTCCTTGAGAAAAAAATGGTCGACTAACTAGAATCGGCCATTTTCAGATTCCACTATTTGAGCCCTAGCGTTGGTTCGTGGTCGCCCCTGGACCTAATTGCGTAGCGTTCAGAGCGTTGAAGGGGGTTTGTGTAGGCTCGGTGCTGACAGGAAGAGGAGGAGGAATAGGAGCTGAAATTTATGGTAAAAATGGTTGCGCACAAGTCTCCCGCGCCCTTCTCAAATTAATACTCGCGCTCTAAATTCCATTAAAATTAATTAGCGACAACCTTCTGTCGTCGCTAATAAGAATTTTAATTTTTTTTTCTTTACTTGATTAGCGACGACATGTGTCGTTGCTAATAAGAATTTTAATTAGCGACGACAATGTCGTCGCTAATTATGATTTTCATTTTTTTCTTCCATTAGTTAGCGACGATACTGTCGTCACTAATTAAAATTCTTATTAGCGACGACAATGTGGTCGCAAATAACCTGGACCCCGTCACAAATTTTTTGGCGCGGCTTTTCGCGCCAGGGAAAAAATATTAGTCCAACATTAGCAACTACCTATCAGCGACGACATATAGTCGTCGCTGTTTTCAAATCTTTTTTTATGGAATTAGCGACGACAATTTATTGTCGTCGCTGATATTGAGCTATAGCGACGACTTTTGGGTTGTCGCTAAAAAAATGGTCGCTAAAGACCAATTTTCTTCGACCTCAAACCCCATTACAAGCCTTTAGAAAAAACCAAAAACAGAACACAAAAACCGGCACCCCTTACGGCAGGTAAAATTCACAAAACTCAATTACAAGTCTTAACAAATGACCAAAACAGAGACAACAAAGCAGAAACCAAAATAACCTGTATCCCAGCAACTATATAAGAATTTCTGCAGGTAAGTTCCACAAAGAACATAGGAGAATGTTCTGACGAGTACAGGGAAATTTTCCTCCCCTAGCAATTCGAGTTCTTACTTCCCAAACAATCTTCTTCAAAAGCTATTCCTCTGTACAAGGCTGGCCAGCATGAAGTAGCTCATTCCTAGTGAGCCAAAGATGGTAAACAGTTGATCCCATGACCAAACGGCAGATCAAACACTTAAGAGATGTATGAACCCAAGTAATGCATCCTTGTTGCACAATGTCATCCCATTCCACAAAAACATTTGCAACTCTACACCTCATCATACAGAATCTCAAAATTTTGTAACTAAAGCTGCACTCAAAAAATAAGTGAGCTCGAGTTTCCAATTGATGATGACAAAACCGACATTGGACATTACCTTGATAACCCCATTTCAACAATCTTTCCCTTTGATAAGCCTGTCCGTCATAGCCAGCCAAAGTATAAACGCATGCTTAAGAATGGCAAGAGGGAACCAAACCAATTTACACCATAAAATCTCCTCATGTTTCTCCCTAAGGACCTCCCAAGTTTCTGAACAAAAATAAACTTTTTTTGGTGAGGCACCCCAAATAGGTTTATCACAAGATCCCAAACCAACTTCATATAATCTAGCTTGAATCTCAACCTGCCTCTGATCTAGCTAGCCTCCAGAACCAATTACCATTTTGAATAACAGATGAAAGCTTAGCTTTCAAACTACTTTGAGCATCATAAACAGCCATATAACCAAATTGCTTAAACAAAACTCCAGCAGGGTGCCACCAATCCAACCAAAGATGAATGTGTTCCCCATTTCCAACCTCAAACCTCAAGAATCTCCCTGCAATATCCCTTAGTTTCAGAATCTTTCTCCAACTCCAAGAACAATTTTGAGGTATTCCAACACTCTAAAAACTCTTTCTTTTCAACAGATTTTCCTTAACCCAAGCCACCCAAATGGAACCAGACCTAGAAAAAAGGCTCCAAACATGCCTAAACATAGAGGACTAATTCCAAACTTCAAACCTCTTCAACCCCAAACCATCCTCCTTCTTAGGGAAACAAATATCAGCCCAAGAAACTTTAGCTTTGGCAGACCCTTCAGTCTTCCCATTCCAAAGAAATCTGTTGAAATTTTGCTCAATAGCTTTTGAAACCTTCTTAGGAAGAATGAAAATACTTGTCCTATACACTTGTAAGCCGTAAAGCACAGAAGAAATCAATTAAAGCCTGCATGCATAAGAGAGATTCTTTGACAACCAGGAGTCAATCCGACCAGTGATTCTATTATGCAAAGCCCCACAATTTGCTGCAGAAAGCCTAGAAGATATGAGTGGAACCCCAAGAAATCTCACAGGGAATTGACCTTTCAATCATTCCCTGATCATCCAGCAAAGAATGCTTAATTCTATCTAAAATATCAGAACAAAAGAAAGAACTCTTTGATGGATTAGATTTCAAACTAGACAAATCCTCAAACTCTAGCAGAGCAGTCTTAATAATCTTGATAGAATTAAGACTAGCCTCAGAAAAAATGAGAATATCATCTGCAAAATAGAGATGAGTAAGCTTCAAACTAACACACTTCGGATGGAACTTGAAACCATAACTGCCACTAGTATGATCACCCATAATCCATGAAAAAACTTCCATGGCTATGACAAAAAGATAAGGAGAAAGAGGATCACCCTGCCTCAACCCCTTTTTTCCTTCAAAATAACCAACCATAGTAACATTAAGGCACATAGAAAATTTAGGAGAAGTAATGCACACCTTAATCCAATTAAGAAATTTGGTTGGACATCCAAAACAATGAAGACAATGAAGCAGAAACTCCCAATCAACAGAATCATACATCAGATCAATCTTCAAAGTACATGTAGGTTTCCCTTTGTCCTTATGATAGTTTCTAACAATTTCCTCAGCCAGCATAACATTTTTAGAAATACTTGTAGAAGGGATGAAAGCAGATTGATTCATACTAACCAAATCTCCCAAAATAGGCAACATTCTATTATAAATGATTTTAATAATACACTTGTAGATAACATTGCAGCAAGCACTAGGCCTAAAATCACTCATAGCAGAAGGATTAACCTTCTTAGGAACCAAAGTAAGGATGGCAACATTCACCTCCTTTAGCAGCATACCAGAATGAAAGAAATCCTTAATAGCAGCAACTACATCCAGACCAACAACAGAACAAGCAGACTTGAAGAAATTTGCAAAGAAACCATTAGGGCCAGGGGCCTTATTAGCCTTCATGTGAAATAAAGTATCCTTAATCTCAACTGTAGTAATCTCCATTTCCAACACAGCAGCTTCATCAGCAAAAATAACAGTAGAAATAAGCTGCCTAATTCGATTAGCCTTTGAAGCAGTGAATTGTAATTGATTTGTACCCAATAACTTCTTGTAAAAACTCTCTGCCACCTGCTTAATCTGCTCCACATCCTCTACTCGATTACCATACTCATCCCACAGATGAGTAATAGTGTTCTTTGCATGCTGAACCTTAAGAGAATGATGGAAAAAAAACTATTATTTTGATCCCCCAATTGCATCCATTGGTTCCTAGCCTTTTGCTTCAAGAAGTATAGCCTTAGTTATGGAAACATAGGCATAGTATAAAAACTTCGTCTCGTTATCATATTTACATAGGTAAACAAATGAGTCTTCTGTAGGCATAGTATAAAAACTTCGTCTCGTTATCATATTTACATAGGTAAACAAATGAGTCTTCTGTTTTCATAGTATAAAAGAATGGAAAAGCAATATAATAGCAAATATAATGAATGTATGATTATGCATTATAGTAGCTAATTGGTTTCACTCCTTATACCAAGGCTAAATACCAGCCCAACTTCGGGCTCATTTGGTTCGCGGAATGATTATTCCATCAAGAAAATGAATTGCTATTCCTGGGAATAAAAGAGTGTGTAATAGAATTGCTATTCATATTCTTTAGTTTGCTATTCATATTCTTTATTTTTATTAAGGACTTTTTTTTTTTTTTTTTGTTTATTTTTGAAACATAATCAACTATACTATAATTTTTTTCTTTTTCTCCAATTATGCTACAAAATTATTTATAAAAATAAATAAATAAAAAAACACATAATCATCATATCACAATTTCAATTAATCACATAAAAAGCACATATCTTGATAATATTTCACACAATAATCATCATCATAATAATGAACAAAAAATACATCTCAATTAAAATCAAGTTGCTGCTAATGCAAATCACCAAATTGTCTCATAATAATGAACAAAAAACACATTTCAATTACAATCTAGTCCCTACCAATGCAAATCACCAAATTGTGTCTCATGACCAAACATCTTAACCATCAAAAAACGGTATAACATCCTCATGTGTCATTAATAATTCCACGCACCAATTCTTCATTGTCATAATTTGGAACGCTGAATAATAGATCCATTATCTCAGGCTGACAAACAATCAATCTTCTTGCTTTGAGACGATCCTTACTGATATGACCAGTTATTTTTGATAGCTCATCATTAACTTTTAATCTAAGCTCTTATTCTATCGACCCCGTAACTGCCTTGCTAAGATTTTCTGATGCAGTAATTAAATTCATCGCAAGCTGGTTACCAACTTCTTTAATTGTGTGGACGATGTTATCTTCGGTACTCTTATTAGGCCTTTTTTCTTTTCTGACCCGAAAGTCCTTCCCCTCCATTGCCATTGGTGGGACTGTGTGCATGACATGCCTTCATTAAACTCTCCCAACCCATCTTTCTCGTTCTAACCAATATTGTTTTCATCCTCTTTTTCATGTAGTATGTCTTCACACATGTCCGTAGGTGCTTGAGCATCTTTTCCAATAGCATGGTCTTTTGCATAGACAATACAAAGATCCTCATATAAGGGAAAAGTTTTATTTTTAAAAGTAGCTGACCCTTTATGACTCTACAAAACTATCAAATATGATAATATCTAATTAATATATTATGCATATAATAAGATTATAATATATAATTCACAACATGTTAAAATTTTACCTGTACATATGCTTGCCACATAGCAACTTCAGCAACCACACATTTCCTAACGTTGTCCCACCCAAATCCACTTGCATCAGGACAACACAACATTGCATGGATTACTTGAAAATCATTTTTCAAAGTTTTTAATCTTGATTCTATATGTGGTTTTGCTTTGATTCCAGCAATAGGTAATGTTTTTGAGAGCTTCACCTTCAAGAATCTAAGATAACCTAGTTGAAGCCTAGTCTCTTGTTGATGTGGTATTTTTGCGACCAAAAATATCAATTATAAAATTACCACTCGCAATAGGACGAATCCCGTAGGATAGAGCTATATTGAGGGTGTCGAACCTCAAAGACTTCAGGAGTTTTATTATCAATATTTGAAAGATTAAAATTAACTTAATTCAAAAGAGATTTGATTTGTTTGTGTCAATTCAAAATGCATGAAATAAATGGAAATAAAGAGAGTAAATATATGAGAGAGAGAGAGAGAGAGAGAGAGAGAGAGTAGGATATTGACTTCACCACTATCCTCACATCAATGGTTAACCATATTTAATTCTAGCAATTCATTAAACAAGAAAACACATTATTAAAGAATAAAAATAATTCATCTTTGGTTAGCACGGATCGTCCACCTAACCACTAAGATGCGGTATGACCCGTCTTCCCTAAGTATGAATTATTTAATTCTTCAATAAGTTTCATACAATCAATGGAATAGTATTGCCCATTTTCGGTTGGCACGGATCGTCTACCTAATTTACACTAAATTAGGGTATAGTACGATCCGTCTTTCTTAGGTATGGTCTATCTAACCCTATTGATTGCATGTCAATTAAGAACCATTGTATAACCATTATTCTTATAATCACAGAAAATAAGAAGGATTTGAGTTCAATAACAGAAAAATACTTTCTAAGACAAGATAAGAATTTTACTAATATTGAGTTGGAAATTAAGAACAATTACATTTAATATGAAGAACATAAATCAATTGTAGCAATCCTCAGAGTTATACAATCAACATGCATAAATTGAAAAACTAGAAATTAAATACAATCAAACCATTGTGCTTGGAAAGGGTTACATCAATACCCCACAATTGGTTTAGCCACTCATGATTTTCTAAGCTCTAAAGACAATTTTCTGATTTTTAACTCCAGAAAGCGGTGTCTCTGTTTACAATGTTTAAAGCCTTATTTATAGGGATTAGGAGAACCTTAAAAACCCTAGAAACCTTAGGAAAACCGGAGGTCAGTCTCCTAGTCCAATTGGGAGACTGAAAACCAATTCCAAGCTAGAAAAGGATTCTTTCCATGCACTATATGCCCGTGTGATCTCAAGCGCACTACGCTTAAGCTTAGTTGATGTGCGCGCGAGCGCAGGCGTTCGCTCGATCTTGGGCCGCAGGCGCTCGAGCGCAGGCGTTCTCGATCTCAAGAGTAGCTGTACTCGATCCTAAGTCCAAAATGCTCCAGCTTTTGCCTTTTAAGCCCAATTTTCAATGGTTTGCCAAATAAAACCTGAAACACAAAAGCAAAAAAAAAAAAAAATCAAACAAATAACAATGCTAAGGAATTAACATATGTAAATTAAGGGGCTTGGATGTGCAACATTTGACGCTTATCACTTGTCTATCGCTTCCTTCATTGTAGTGCTCTACCAAAGCCTGAACAAGTTTGATATCTTCTTCAGGAGTCCATTTCCTTCTTCCAAAATCTTGTGAATCTAATGTTGATGAAACCATATCTAAAAAAAAAGAAATAACAAAAATTGAAGAACAATGATACATAAAGTAATAAACTTAAAATTATCAAGGAAAATATGCACACCAATATGGCTAACATCAACAATAAAGACTATTTACCAAACGCCAAAGAAAGGTTTCAATAAATTAAGGAAATGAATAACCCATAAGATAGCACATTGTAACATGGTCAATTTCTATCCACACAAAAAAAGATTTAAATAAATGTTATATATAGTAATGTATCATAACATGGTCAATTGTCTCGCCTAGTTCCCCTCCACGAATTAAACATTTCATTTGCCATAGTTGTTCTCCATGCACTCCATTCATCTGAAGCCTCGATTTATGTTATTGGATCATTATTATTTGCAGTACGTGTGTGGTCTTGTCGGTCCAATTCTTCCTCTAATGGATCCACAGGCATCACCCTTCGTTCGTAGTGATGCAGAAGACAACATGCCATAATAATTTGATTATGTATCTTAATTGGATAAAATTATGGATTCCTTAAAATAGCCAAACGCAATTTAAGCAGCCCAAAACATCTCTCAATGGTATTCTCAGCCGAAGAATGTTTCATCTTAAAGAATTCTTCTGCGGTTGTTGGTTGATGTCCAAC
>NC_081550.1:10740070-10745070 GCF_901000735.1 Corylus avellana
TTCCCAACCAGCTAAAACGTAGATAAAATGCATGTTTTGTGAGCATACGCTTAGTACATTTGTAGTGATCTCTCCCTTTCTGTTGCGGTATCTAGGTTTATCGACTAAAGGTACCCTCACCCTAACATGTGTTCTGTCTAATGCAGCTAAACAATTCTTTATATATAAAAATAAAAATATAAGTATGTAATATCATAGTTGAGTGACATAAAATTAGCAAAAAGTGCATTATAATATACCTTAAACCATTTCCATCTCTCATCTGTAGAGTTTTTGGGAATTGGCTTCGGTTCCTTAAGAAACTCCCTGTGTAAATGTATAACCACATGTATTATGCTTCCGAAATGCCTACTAATTGTCTCTCCTGAACGTCTAAATTGACGTTTTATGATTCTATTTTGACATGATGAGCTAAGATGTATAAAAACATTGCAACTTGCTCATCCACTAGCATGTGTTTTGTGGCTTTTAATCCACCTTTGGCTTCAAGCATATTACATAAATTGCTGAATGCATTTCTATCCATTCTTAAATGGTTATGGTAAGTTTCATCATCCTCATATATTAAACGGTAAAGATCCCCTTGCCTTGAATAAAAATCAACAAAGTATGTATCTCTCAAAGATTTCTTTCAAATACGGTGCTTTACCAAAACACATAACAATTCAAAAAAAGTAACAACAGCGGACAACATATCCACCCAAAACATCAACACTGAAGTCAACTTCCTCTTCTTTATCATGTTCCTTGTAGTCAAACTTAATCGTGCCATAACTGTAAACAAACAACACATGTCTATATTAACCGGAAGAACCCGGCTGATCATAATGTGGTAAATGAGCCGATCGTCGTCCTTGAGGGCATTGACTTAGAAGCCCCCCTCTCCCTCCATATCCATCTGATGGGGGTGCTAGTTGACGAAGCGCTCAACCATTTGCTTGCGGCGAGGAGTGCCGTTAATAGGCCGTGGAAAACCTAGGTTGGGAACCCGCTACACCCTGATGATGCTGCTGATGAGGTCGGGAGTCACTTTGATTGGCTTGCCTCTAAGCTAGGTTCTGAAGGAGTTGCTGCCTCGGGCATGGAGGTTGGCGAAGAACTCATGAACCAACTCCTTAGCTGCCTACCGGTGATCCTCAACCATCGCTAACCACCCCTAAGTGCCACGTCAGGCACATCCACACCCCTCTCAACAATAACCTTCCAACCCTTGTAGATGAGTTGGAATCGGTTCTCCTCCTTGTCGACCTTGAAGCGGTCATGGTCGTAGGTGCGGCTAGCGTGATCCTCGTCGATGGCGGTGTTGACCTTGATAAAAGGGGCGCCACAATCAAGACTGCTGGCTGGAGACTTGTCGAAGGGGCCTCCTCCATCTTGAAGTTTGAGTCGAAGTTGGGGTCCTGGGCCTTTTGAATCTGGGCTTGAGCCCTGCGAGATCAAGAAGGGTATGCAGAAGATGAGGCTGCTACGCTCGCTTTAGTCCGTCCCATCATCCTGCATTGCATAAAACACTAATAATACTACTTCTAGGTGTGACCTAAGCAATATCCTACCCCAACTACATATGCAAGTAGCCTAGTTCTAGGGACTAAAATTCCCTCCCAGTTAATGGGTAAAATGCAAGGAAATAGTGTAGAGCATGAGGGAGTTTAATGAAAGCCCAACTTAGTGAAGTTGTGGGAGGTTCATTTACCGTTGGAGTCATGGTCACAGGATAAGGTCGGATCATGATTGATGGATTAGCTTTTAGGGGTATTTTGGTCATTTTTGGGCTAGTCAAAATTGCTAAGTCCGATGTGGTAAAAATGATGGGTTTCGGATGT
This sequence comes from Corylus avellana, assembly GCF_901000735.1. NCBI lineage: Eukaryota > Viridiplantae > Streptophyta > Magnoliopsida > Fagales > Betulaceae > Corylus > Corylus avellana. The sequence continues at coordinate 10,741,894 of NC_081550.1, forward strand.
TGGGTATGGCTTTCATTAAAAAATCGTTTAAGGGGTCTCCATAGATGGGAACACCCTTATGTGAGAGATGGGCATTGTTGGGTTATTAAAGAAGGGTAGTTCAAGTTAGTGGTGTCCTCAATATGTGAGGGCACCGAGGTAGTTGGAAAGTCACAGGAATTAGGGTTTAGGGCTAAGGGCATTTTGGTCATTTCAGAGTTCGGACGAAGATACCAAAATTCAAATGGCTAGGTACATAGGTGGGGCTTTCAATTAAAAGGTTTGAGGCTCAATTCAATAAGTAGACCCGACCTGGTAACAAAATTGGGTAATCCCTGAATTAGAACAAAAATACCTAATTTAAGGGCTAAGGGTACTTGGTCAATTTTGGATTCGGGCAAAACCCTGGAATCCATGGTGAAGCATAGATCTGGCCTCTAGTTAAGGGGTTTGGGCCTCAATTGGTCCATGGGGCTCGATTGATGTGACAAAAACTAGGATTTTTGAATTTAGGACAGAAACCCCTAAATTCAAAAGTTAGGGTTTGGGTGTGCCAAAATTGGCCAATGGGGTTAGTGGGTCTTGGTCCTAAGTCAATATGGGAGCATTAGGGTCATAACACATGCATCAATTAGCATGGTGAAATCAAGAAATGCAAGGGTTTCAGATTTAGGGCAAAAATCACAAAATCCGAATGGGTGATGATTTGAAGGGAATATGATGGTTAAAACACATGTATCTATCCTAAAGTATAATCCTAGTACCCAATCAACCAACTATATGTCGTGAAATTCAAGGAAATCAAAAATCCCTAATTTTAAACTCTAGATTTCCAAAATTGAAATAAAAGGTTGAAAATTCACATACCTTGTTTGATCCGTGTAGAGAGGTGGAAATCTGGAAAACCTTGGTAGATTGAAAGACACTTGGCCGAAAACGGTATTGAGGGTGTTTGGCTCGAGAGAAAATACGTTACGACTCCCAAATACACCTAGAAGGGGCTTGAATAGGTGTTTAACAAAATAAATGCGGAATTAAAATTAACCTCATGCAACAATCATCTTGCACCAAAATATGTAAAGCAATAAAGCAATTAACACAAGTATTTTGGTGACGAAGTGGAAACCAAGAACCTCTTGGAAAAACCACTCCGGGGCAGGGGACCCAGAAAATCGTTCACTATAAAAGGAGGAGGAAATACAAGTTGTTCACACTTACAAAACCTTTGAAAGTTGGCACAAACCCGTCTAGACAAGTGACCCGCTTGCTAGGCTACCGCCGTAGTCCTCCGGTACTCCTTCTATTGATTTTCCTTGTTAGAACCTCTAACAAGTTGCAACAAACCAATTACAACACAACAAGATAACCAACACTTGCTATAAACAAATTCAGCAATTACTCCACGAGAGTTGTGGCTCTATGGCACACGACAAAATCTCTCTTAGCACATAAATGAAACAAACTCAAGAACTAAGTCTTTTTGTCTCAAGTTGAGCTTGTACTCTCCGTAGTTTGCTTGATAAAAACGAGTGCCCAAGTCCCATATAAATAGGCTCAAGAGAACAAGTCCGCAGCAAAAAAACAAAATAAAAGATAACTGCTGATGGGCGTTAGGGGCATTCAAACAGCTAGTGCTCCATGCGCAGTAAATGTGTGTTAGAGCATCTCCAAGTGGGTGATAGACCAGTAGTGGGTGTCAGGCTGTCAGTCAGAGGCCCATGCGATGTCAGAAGGTAGAAGGTAGGCGTGCTCCACTGAAAAGATGTTGTCTAAACAGAAGAATCGGTTTTGTCTCGAGTCCCCCGTTCGGACCGCCAACCCTTGCATCCGAACGGGCCATGCTGGAAGTGCCCTGATAGCTACCCACTTGCTCCTTCGCCCATTAATTCTTGCTGAGTGGGAATCTTCCAACTGATGCTTGCCTGCTTCCATTAGAGAGAGAGGGAATATTCTTAAGCTTCCATGCTTGTATGTTTGCACTTAAAATAAGCTGAGTGGAATCTCCCGTAAATCAAGGCTCACATATTGAAACCCTAGCAAGGATAAAATGATTAGAAAAATCATAATAAACAATCCTGCGAGCCATCATTTGGACGGAATGCGAATAGGGCTTCGAACGGACGCTTCTGACCTCCAGTGTAATCCTTCAAAAAATGCATATTGGAAAGGGGCATTCAGATGGCTTTTTGGGTGCGCTTGGACGGGCTGCTAACGTCACTGCGAACGGTCAGCTCTGACCTCTCTAGAATTTCTTCAGAAACAGTACACGACCAATGGGTGTCTGGACGACCTTGCGAATGGGCTATTTTGACCTCCTTGTAAGTGTTGTAGAAACTTCTAGATTTTTAGTAAACACATTAAAAATATTTTAGTCACTGAATTAAGCCAATCTCACTCCCCCTTTGGCAATTCGATGATAAAACTCAAAATCAAAAGATATTGAAAATAATATCAAACATTTGCAATAACATAAAAAGTCCACAATGTCCAACAGTTTAACACAAGAACCCATCAAAATAAACTGTTAGAACTGAATTGAACTACTCCCCCTTTTATCACAAGTGTCAAAAGGAGGTAAAAATAGAGAATCAGCCATTGTGTTCATGAATAAGATCCTGGATGCTCTTCAAATCTGACTACAACTGGGAGATGTCTGCATGAAGAGATGAAGTAAGAGAAGCGATCGAGGGCTCTATGGTGGAGAGGCAACCAGCAATCGAGGATTCTATAGTGGAGAGGCGACCATCAATCGAGGATTCTATAGCGGAGAACCGACCATCGATCCACTCTCGAAGAGAGGCAAAGGAATAAGAAGATGGGGTAGGGCCATTGCTGGAAGAAGCTCTGACTGACGAACTAGCAGGCAATGGAGGCAGTCTATAAGGGCGAGGGTGAGCAGTCACTTGAGATGAGGATCTATTGAAGGTGCTCTTGTTAAAGTCTCCCAGTACCATGACAGTAGGCTCATATTCATGATGCTCAATTTCATGATGAGCAATTATCTTGGTAATTAGACCTTCAAATAGAAGAGAGATGTTGTCATGATAAGCCACCAACATAAGCCTGATGGCGTGAGAGGCAAAGTCGATGTCGGTCCCAATGGAGAGAGCATAAAAAAAGTATGCTCGATCAAGCCTGAAATCTGTTTGATGTCTCACAAGCCATAAATTTTGAAATACAATTCGGCTCAAGACCCTT
>NC_081550.1:10752570-10763694 GCF_901000735.1 Corylus avellana
AATGGTGCTTGTTTATTCTCATTACAGTCGTTATAGCTCTATATCTGAACCTCTATTTGTACATTTCCATTATCTCCTTTGTCTTGAAAGCATCGGAGAAGTATCTCTTAGCAGAAGACTGTTTTCAAGAAGTTCCGGCCATGGTACCTGCAAACCTTAACTCCAACATGAGTGGTACAATTTACACATGGAGCAAATATAAGGAGCACACTCCAACAACCATGTGGAGTATTTCAACAATAAAGCATGTATTGAACAATGAAAGTTATGCAGACATACAATAGGAACACCTCTTAATCATCAAAGACACTAAATAAGATCAAAATGAAGACAAGAATATAAGAACCAGGCGTCACAATGTCATTGAGGCATTTTATTGAACATGCGGTGTACACAAGAAATTTCACATGTGAAAGGAACTTATGAAATCATGAAAATTTATGCCAAAATACAAGGCAAACAAAGTTTGCTACACAAACACAACAGGATTGAACATAAATTATCAAGAAACTCATCAAACGTTCAATTTAAAGAAAAGTGAACCAACCTTAGAAACTATAGGTTTTAATCCATCAAAAACATGCATATAGAAGGATTAAAGGTAGAACATCCATACCTTAGACGAAATGAGGAAGGAAAATGCACACAACATGAAGTAGGAAACTCAAAAGATGAAGACCCAAAGCTTTTGGGGGTTTTAGGTGCAGTGCGGTGCGAGAGAGAGAAGACGGAACTATTGCGGGGAGAGAGAAAAGAGATTCTTGACTTTTATACTAGTGCAGTCCCGTTCGAATGGTCATTTACTATCGTTCTAACGGGGATGCAGAAATTTCAAAAAAATCTCCCACTTGCATTAGTCTCTCTCTTAAGTTCACCAAAATGGCATTTTGCACATTTCACTTTGAATTCTCTTCGAGAAGGTGTCATTCATTTTATCAAAAGAATCTCAAGACAAGAGATTGAGCTGGAGTTTTTAGGCTCTAGGTTCAACTAGCATGAATGAGAAGTGCCACAATAACATATGCTTGAGAATGCAAATAACGGTTCATTATAAGGATAATCAACTCAAGCATGATAAGTGTTTTTCCGAGGCACACAAGTTAAGAGGATATCTCAAAAAAGTGTTTGAAGATCATTCAAAGAAAAAATCAAACCTAACAACACAAGGTGTCACACAACATACGCCATCAACTTTCCCAAATTTTTATAAAAACACTCATGGAAAGAACAACACAGATCAATACATGTAAAACAAAGTCCTAATCATTCTAGGATACATGTATGAAAAGAGAATTCAAATGGCACAATATGGCAATCAAGCTCTAGCTTCAAACTTTCATCACAACAAATAGGTCAAACTATAGTATGATTTGGTTCAAAACTATTTTCTAGGCCGTCACAAGTCACTCATATGTAAGGACATAGGATCGGCATATAGACAGGAAATTTGGTGGTCCTCACTCAAGATTTTGTCTATACACTTTTCCAATATCAGAACACATGAATTCCTAGTGAAGTCCTTTTAGATTGTGCCACAAAAAAAAAAAAAAAAAAAAAGAATTCTCAAAGCAATCTTGAAAAACATGTGAAACAAAATATCACCACAAGATGCTATATTTACAAACACAACACATGCAAAACTTAAACAGTCATGCAAACAAAATTACATGAACCAAGAAGAAAAAGATGTGTTCAAAATACAATCCTAGTCATGTCATGTCATCACCTAACTTTAGGTGAGTCCCTTACCATTCCTTTGCACAAGGTGAATGGCATCATCCTTCCTTACCCAAACCTTCTTGACAAGAGGAGTAGGTTCGGTTTCATGCTTGTCCAACCTTGTCATCATTGTCTTCATCATGGCACTTAATCCTTTTAAAATCATTCCTAAAGTAGCAAGTTTTTCTTTTATGTTCATGAGGTTTCAACTTAAAACAATTAGGTCGAATGTGACCTATCTTCCCACAATGATGACAAGTTCGAGCAACCCTTTGAGAAGGATGAACATGATTAAACTTGTTCTTGGGTAAAGGAGATTTTGTAGGATGAACCTCACCATTCTTACCTTTCTTCCCGTTAGAAGTCGGAGAGGCCTTTTCTTTCTTCTTAGCCTTGACTTCCTTTCCTCTTTTATTTGAGGAAGGAGCAACCTCCGGCTTTTCTTCTCCATTGGTTTCTTCCACATTCTGTGATTTGACAAAGATTATCTTGGAAGAAGAAGCATGGTTTGAAGAAGCAGCAACTTTATCAAATCCCAAACCAGTTTTATCACAAGAACTTTTCTGGTTTTTCAACATATCATCGAGTTTCTTACTAGAAATTTTTTTAAAGTGATTCCTTGATTCATCAAGCTCCTTCTCAAGGGATTTGACCTTGGTGATTAACACATGATTTTCTGATTTCAAAGTGTTATAAATAGCATGTGAATCACCTAAGTCATTGAGCAACTTACTCTTTTCAAGTTCCAACGACCTTACATCTTCAAGACTCCTTAGATTTTCTTTCCTTAAAACCGTAAATTTTTCCATCAAACAATTAAAGGAATCTTGAAGATTGCATTCTTTAATAGTGTTCTCATTAGAACAAATGGAGTCATTGGACTCATCATCACTATTAAAGGAAATGCCAAGAGCAAGGTAATTGGCTTGGTCATTAGATTCATCCTCACTACACATATTTGAGCAAGGGTTAGTCAAATCATTAAGAGAAGTTGCACAATGTTCATTAATATGAGAGATATAGGTAAAATCAATAGCAAGAAAAGAATTATCACAATTAGCAGAAAATGCTACACAATTAACATCAAGATTATCCTTATTCTCATCATCACCCAATGTTGCTTGAAGAGCACAACCATTGTTCATCCTAAGGTTGCCACAATGAATGCGAATATGACCATACCTGAAGCATTCGTGACAATTAGGACCTCTAGGGTCTCTAGGCTTATCTCTCTTGAGCCAAATCTCTTACCTCAGCTTTAGGTTTTACATCACTCCTAAAGGGCTTGTTGCAAGAAATTACACTTTTGGAAGATCTTGCAAAAACGGTAAGTTCCTCCTCACTCAAGAAATCATCTTCAAAGACAGGAAGGGCATTAGGAGCAACAATAAGAGACATTTTACAAATGAGTCTAGGATCACACTCAAGAGTTTAATTCTTTTACAAAGTGAACCCGCTCTGATACCAATTGAAAATACGTTAAGACTCTCAAATACACCTAGAAGCGGGGTTGAATAGGTGTTTAACAAAATAAATGCAGAATTAAAATTAACCTCATGCAACAATCATCATTCACCAAAATATGTAAAGCAATAAAGCAATTAACACAAGTATTTTGGTGACGAAGTGGAAACCAAAGATCCCCTAGGAAAAACCACTCTGGGCAACGAACCCAGAAAATCATTCACTATAAAAGGAGGAGGAAATACAAGTTGTTCACACTTACAAAACCTTTGAAAGTTGACACGAACCCGTCTAGACAAGACCCACTTGCCCGGCTACTGCGGTAGTCCTCCCGGAACTTCTGGTACTCCTTTTATCGATTCCCCTTGTTAGAACCTCTAATAAGTTGCAACCAACCAATTACAACACAACAAAATAACCAACACTCGCTGGAAACAAATTCAGCAATTATTCCAAGAGAGTTGTGACTCTATGGCACTTGACAAAATATCTCTTAGCACATAAATGAAACCAACTCAAGCACTAAGGCTTTTCTCTCAAGTTGAGCTTATACTCTCTGTAGTTTGCTTGATAAAAATGAGTGCCCAAGTCCGATATAAATAGGCTCAAGAGAACAGGGCAAGTCAGCAATAAATAAACAAAATAAAAGATAACTGTTGACGGGCGTTCAAATGGCTAGTGCTCCCTGCGCAGTAAATGCGCGACAGAGCATCTCCAAGTAGGTGATAGACTAGTAGTGGGTGTCAGGTTGTCAATCAGCGACCCATGTGATGTCGAAAGCTGGAAGGCAAGTGTGGTCTGATAAGTGCCAAATATTGCATGCTTGGACCCTTTTATTTACATTAGTTAATCCTTTAGCTATCTCGTTATTTAATATTTTGTGTTAGTTTTGTGCTTTTAGTATTTTGTAGGTCGTTGAAGAAAAACTATAGCTTTAAAGGAAAAAATACGACGTTTGGAAGAAAGCATACTTTGAGAAGACCTAGATGATGTGGTTAAGTTCAACCAAATCTACGAAAAAGGTTAAATCGGATTAAAGATCAGATTGGATAAGATTTCGGATTGGATTCAAATTCAGATTCTGCACACATCTCAGTATTTTAACCATAACTTTCTTCTCAAATATCTGATTGAAGTGATTCAAATAGCATTGGAAATCTAACTAAAAATACTACAATTCGTTGTGAAATAGGATTTTCTTAATTCGGACGGTTACTATGCAAAAATCCCCCCGCAATTAAAAGACACAAATCTAGACGAATCCTATTCCGATTTTAGACTTCTATTTTGACTGGGAGACAGACCTCCGAATTATCTAGGTTTAATAAGGCTTTTAGGACTTCCTTAAGTCGATAAATAGACTTCTTTGCATTCAAGAAAAGATATAGAATTCTAGAGAGCAATATTCTACAGTTTTTCTCTTTCTAGTTTAGGTTTTGTTTAGATTTATGTTTTATTTTTATATGGAGCTAAATTCCCAACTAAGGTTGGGGATGAAGCCTCACCGATGAAGAATATCAATACTTTCATGTAAGTCTTTATTTATCTAATTTTATTGGATTTAATATTTCAATTGTTTTACTTCTTTTCAATGTGTGGAGTGATTCTTGGATATTTTTTGTGATTCAAGGATACACTTGATGATTTAAGATAATTTCACATAATTGATTGCTTGATTTTATTTGCCTAAATAATTGGATATCCCTTGTTATTTGTTCTACGGATACATTTGGCGTTTCAATTAAGATTGGATATCTTTTCTGATTTACGGATACATCTGATGATTAAATTGATATTGGATTCCTTTTGTGATTTGTGCAATGAATGGATACATGGGATGATTTTGATTAACTGTTAAAGCATAGTAAAACATATCTAAGATTTTAATTGTGTGAACTTCAGATTAATATTGATAAACCTGGAAGTATGTTGTTATGATTCGGTGAGTGTGAATTCCCAAACCTTAGTATTTTATCTCTTAGTTTATTTTAATTAGTTTATGTTTGTCTTTTGATTTCAAAAATCAAAATTCAAAACCTTTTGGAACTAGGTTAGGATTTAATTAGTTTAGATTTAAATTGCTCTTTCAAAAAATACAATTCTCTGTGGGTTCAACCTCGCACTTGCAATCCATTAAACTACAATCGATTCGAGCACTTGTGAGTTAAATAAATTTGCACAACATGGTCCACTGAAAAGATGCTATCTGAAGGGAAGAATTGTTTCTGTCTCGAGTCTTGTTCGGACGGCCAACCCTTGCGTCCGAACGGGCCATGCTGGAAGTGCCCTGACAGCTATCTACTTGTTCCTACGCCCACTAACTCCTCCAGAGTGGGAATCTTCCATGCTCCCACTAACTGATGCTTGCATGCTTCCACTAGAGAGAGAGAGAGGGAATATTCTCAAGCTTCCATTCTTGTATGTTTCCACTTAAATAAGCTGAGTGGAATCTCCCATAAATCAAGGTTGACATATTGAAACCCTAGCAAGGATAAAATGATTAGAAAAATCGTAATAAACATTCTTGCGAGCCACCGTTCGGATGAACTACGAACGGGGCTCTGAACGAACACTTTTGACCTCCAGTGTAATCCTTTAGAATGTGCATACTGGAAAGGGGTGTTTGGACGGCTTTCTGGGTGCGTTCAAACGGGCTGCTAATGGCACTGCAAACGGTCAGCGTTGACCTCTCTTGAATTTCTTCAGAAATAGTACACTACCAATGGGGTCCAATGGCCTGGTGAATGGGCGATTCTGACCTCCTTGTAAGTGTTGCAGAAACTTCCAGATTTTTAGTAAACATATTGCAAATATTGTAGTCACCAAATTGAGCCAATCAAACACTTAGATAAAAAATCTAACAAAGAGCGTTCGGCCGTTTTTAAAGAAACAGCGCATGGGGTTCTGGGCATACGTTCGACCTCGGGGACGTGCATATGTCCATTAAAGTGCAATCGTACACCCTTAACGTACGAATACTTGGCCAGAGGCCAAGGTTTTCCTTTGAATTTAGCAATTCTGAAGACAATGTATTTTTCTCAAAACAAGTGGGGGGGTATCAAGACATGTTATTTGGAATTGACACGAAAATCGACTTTGTGAAATTTGAGGTATGAATGAAATTTATTTCTTTTCAAAATTCATTTTGAAATACTTGAACATCTAACACGAAATGTACTACTAAGTACAGTGCGTAGCCTAGCTACCTTGTAGCAGCCTATCCAAAAGGTACCTAACCACTAAGTCTAGCACTCCTCGGTAGATTCTTCTGATGTGTCTTCTTCATCTTTGACTAGTGCCTCATAGTCTTTGTCGATGCTGGAAAGGAAAGCAGCCTTCTGTTGTTCAGATCTTGGGGGCAGGGCAGCTGCCTTCAAGAACCCAATCTCTTCTTATTCCTACTTAGCGTATTTGTCCGCGATCTGAGTCAGGTGCTTGTGCATTTCCCATTTCCTTTTTGCGCTACGGCAAGGCTTATATCTTCTAGGAATAGGTGGGAAATCCCATACCACTGATACGCTGCGACGCTTCCATCTCAATATTGCCTTGTTACCCTTGGATTCTGGTTGCACTTCTCTATCTTGGGTCTGTGCATGTCGTAAAATCATCTGTTTCTGAAAAGGTTGGGTTGAATTATGGCATTTAATGGAAAGAGGCTTGTTATATACAGGTGTGCTAGGTCCATATTCCTCTAGCCAATCTCGCACAATTGCCCGGTGTTGGCATCCATAACGCATCTGAGCATAAAGCAAGATCAAGTGCTTGTAACACAAAGTAGATGACCTTGTTCAACCTAATACTAAGCAATCATAAAGGCTGTTACTCTAGCTCGCACCTCAATCAAAAAAAAAAAAAAAAAAAAAGTAAAGAACCTAGGTCTATCCTATGCTCTAGTCCTTATACATAGTGTATCGTAGCCTAGTCTCAGATTGCTTGCTATGGTCGGCAAGACCTTATGCTCTGATACCATACTGTAACGCCCCCAAATCCGGCCTTGACCAGCCTGGTAGGGATAACTGGCAATTACACCCATTTAGCTAACTGGTAGCTAAATGCAGAATCGCCCCTCTAAGCGTCATTAGAGTTATTGCATACGAATGTGAAATAAATTTGAGATGTATAATAAACTCAAAGGGAACAAGTATTATAGACACGAAGAAACTAGTAGAATAACTTAAGCAAACATGGTGGAAATGCGAAGATCTTAATCTTAGGCAAAGTCCATGGTGGCAACCATGTCACTCGTTTGTTTCTAACGTTAGGCCTCCTCCAAGGTGCAATAATTGCATAAGTCTAAGCCTTAGTAAGTAAACCCCACAGTTGGGTATGACATAAGCCAGTTCATAGAATTTAACATGCAATTTGGTAAAGATTTGCAAGAGGTGTTGCCTCTGTTGATACACCATAAAAGTATTGTTTTGTTGACAAAAAATGGTGTACTTCCAATCGCAATCGTCTAAGTATTTTAATGCAGAAAACTAATGCCTTATAGGTCATAATTATCATATATGGTCTACCCGAGTTATTACCCCTTCTTAGCAGGGTTGGCCTTGTCTCGAGGGACATATAATACAATCTCGGTGCCTTGACCATTGTACGCTATAGTCCATAACACTAGCAGTCAGACCGAGTCCGACCTCGGGTGGCCCATGGTGTGAAAATTTTAATTACTCGGAAATGCACGAATCGTTTTGCAATATAGGGATGCAAGTGCGAGTTCAAACCCAAATGAAATCGTGTTTTTCAAAAGCAATTATATCTAAATCAATTAAATCATAACCTAGTTCTGAAAATATTTGATTTTTGGTATGTAAAAAAAAAAAAAAAAAACATAAACTAAACAAAGTAAAATTAATCAAAAGATAAAGTACTAAGGTTTTGGAATCTGCGCTCATCAAATCATAGCAACAATTCTCATGTTCATCAATATATATCCGAAGTTCTCAAAATAAAAATCTTATGTATGTTCTACTATACTTCAAAGATTAATTAAATCATTCAATGAATGCATTCTTTGCACAAATCACAAAAGATATCCAGTTTAAATTAAATCATCAAATGTATCCGTAAATCACAAATCCAAATCATCAAATGTATCTGTAGAATGAAACACAATGAATATCTAATATTTTCAAAAAAGAAAATCCACGCAATCAATTAAATTAAACTTTCTCAAATCATCAAATGTATCCATAAATCACAAAAGATATCCAAGAATCATCCCATTAATTGAATTGAAGTAAACAATTGAAATATTAAAACCCGTAAAATCGGATAATATCAACTTACATGAAAATATTGTTGCTCTTCATCGATGAGGCTTCATCATCAACCTTAGTTGGGAATTTAGTTACACATAACTATGAAAAAATAAAAGAAAAATTAATCTAAAGGGAGAACTACTCTTGAAATTTCGTACTGTGCATCCTCTATAGCCTCCTCCTTTTCTGAAGCTTTAGGTCCTATTTATAGGGAGCCAACAAACCCTAGAAGCTCTAGGAATCCCAAAAAAACCGTATTTCATTCTCCTAGTGAAATTAGGAAGCAATCCTAGTACAAATTGGAATAGGATTCGTCCAAATTTGTGTTCTTATATTGCGGGACGGTTTTGGCATAGCAAACGTCTGAATTAGGAAATTTCTATTTCATAATGATTTGTAGTATTTTTAGTTAGCTTTCCAACGGTGCTAGTTTCACCTTAATCCAATACTGGAGCTGAAAGTTAGGGTCACAATACTACGACATGTTGAGAATTTGAAATTTAATCCAATCTGATTTTGACTCCAATTACAGAAATTCCAATTTTATCATTTCCTTGATTTGGTTAAACTTAACCACATCATCTAGGTCTTTTCAAAGTGTGCTTTAAGCCCTAGGAATTTGTTGCATTTTTCCTTCGGAACCAGAAAACACTAAAACAAAACAATATCAAACAAATAATAATACTAAGGAATTAACATATGCAAATTTAAGGGCTCAAATATGCAATATTTGAGCCACATCAAACACCCTCAAACTTACATATTGCTAGTCCCTTAGCACTACAAAACTAAAAATAAAATGAAAACGTTGAAACATAAATCCTCTGTTGTGGGAGATACGATTGCATTTAGCAAATGCAATATGCCTTTTAAACCCCTAGGCATTCCTAGTGGATGAGTGAAGCCTCGTGAGGCTTTAACGGAAATGATACCCAAAAACATTTTCTGCACTATGTCATTGAAAAGAATGAAGTTTAACACAAACAATGATTCTTATTCATGAGCAAGCTTAAAAAAATGAACTCCATATTCAAAATCATAAGGACAACCAAAGTCAAATCACTCATTAATGGACAATTGAGACATCATATGTTCTGATAGGTGCAAAGTGAAATTAGCATACAATCATGAGGTTTCAATTTAATCTCAAGACAAATGGTTCAGAACCTCAAAATTTGTAGGAATTCCTATCAGATGAAACAACCAAGGCAAGATATACATTTTTTTTTTCTTTTGTACATTTTTTTTGTTTTTAGGCTACGCAATGCTTAGCTCCCTTAAGCTTTCTAATTGACCCATGTAACGAGTGTTAGGCCAATGACTCCCAAGCCAGATGGCTTTAGGGCACTAGATGTAGAAACATCCCTAAAGGCTTATTAAGTCGTGTCAAAAAGTTTACGAAGCCAAACTAGCCATACTATCGACTAAACTGAACTTTAAACCATAGGAAAATTACAGTTTACCTCCCAAAAGTTGTCAGCGATTTGTAATTTAACCTCCAAAGTTTCAATTTTTGCAATCCACCCCCCTAAAGTTTAATTTTTTTTTTTTAATTCAAGCATTTCGTAAGTCAAAGCCGCTTTGACTGACGGAACAGCGATCACGCGTGACGCACGTGATCACTTTATGTGTTTTAGTACCGAAAATACCCCCATCAACATTACCACCCTCACTCACGCCCTAACCCATCTGACCTATGCCCAACCCAACCCACACCCAACCCAACCCAACCTAGCCAATGTTTAGGGTTTACTTACTTTAAACAACAAATAAACAAGTCAATGCAGAAGCACGCACGAGTTGAAAAAGCTGCTGACTCACGATAGAAAGGGACACGGCAGGGGGAGAACCCACCTCCTCGACAACCTGTGCGACAACCACTCGAGAACCACCCAAACTTTGAACTTTTTTGCATTTGTGTACGACGAGGTAAGTTTTTGCCTTTTTGGATTCGTATATTTGCATGGAACTGTGTAGTAGAAAACTAGGATTTTTGGTAAATTGGGGTTTTCATGAGGGGGTTTTTTATTTGGTTATCCCTTACTCTGTGATGTTGATTTATTGTTACCAAAAGTTATTTTTTATTGTATTTGGATTTATTACGAAGAGAGAGAGAGAAACGATGGAGTATACCTCAAGTTTTGGAGCTTCATCTTTATCGCAAAGGCTTTGCTACTGTGAGCGATCGATGGTTGTAAAAACAGCTCAAACAGAGCACAATTTCAGGAGGAGGTTTATGGGTTGCGAAAATTACAAGGCATGTTTTATGTTTATGATAAGTGTTGTGAAAATTTGGGCAAGTTCTTCAAACACGTAATTTCTTGTTTAGGGTTGTAATTTTCGTTGTGGGTTCTCTAGGGTTTAGGATAAGTAGTGATAATTTCTTGTTTATCGTTTAATTTTCGTTGTTGTTATGTGTTTAGGTTGAGTACTGATAATTAGGGTTTAGGGTTATGGTTGTGGGTTCTTTGTTTAGGGTATTTGTAGGGAAGAGTGCTTTTAATCTACGAACATGAGTGGTTTGAACATGTCATACTTCTCGCGCATGGCTTTTATTGTCAATATATAAGAGCATCCAGAAGGTTTTTGCAGTTTAAAATTTTATGTGTAATGGTATAGGGGTGATGCTTGTGTAGTGGTTGAAAACCATTTAGCTATCGAATTTTATATGTAATGGTTT
>NC_081550.1:10763714-10797065 GCF_901000735.1 Corylus avellana
TGGATGCTCTTATATATTGACAATAAAAGCCATGCGCGAGAAGTATAATATGTTCAAACCACTCATGTGCGTAGATTAAAAGCACTCTTCCTTACAAATTTCCCAAACAATATTATAGCATATCCTAAACAAATACCCTAAACAAAGAACCCACAACCACAACCCTAAACCGTAATTATCAGTACTCAACCTAAACACATAACCAACAACGAAAATTAAACTATAAACAAGAAATTAAAACAAGAAATTATCAATACTTATCCTAAACCCTAAAGAACCCACAACGAAAATTACAACCCTAAACAAGAGATTACGTGTTTGAAGAACTTGCCCAAATTTTCGCAACACTCATCATAAACATAAAACGTGCCTTGTAATTTTCGCAACCCACAAACCTCCTCCCGAAATTGTGCTCTATTTGAGCTGTTTTTACGACCATCGGCTGCTCACAGTAGCAAAGCCTTTGCGGTGAAGATGAAGCTCTAGAACTTGAGGTATACTCCATCATTTCTCTCTCTCTTCGCAACAAATCCAAATACAATAGAAAACAACTTTTGTTAACAATAAATCAACATCACAGAGTAAGGGATAACCAAATAAAAAACCACCTCACGAAAACCCCAATTTACCAAAAACCCTAGTTTTCTACAACACAGTTCCGTGCAAATACACGAATCCAAAAGGGCAAAAACTTACCTCGTCGTACACAAATGCGCAAAAGTTCAAAGTTTGGGTGGTTCTCGAGTGGTTGGGCTTGGGTCAGATGGGTTAGGGCGTGAGTGAGGTTGGTAATGTTGATGGGGGTATTTTTGGTACTAAAACGCATAAAGTGATCATGTGCATCGCACGTGATCACTGTTCCGTCAGTCAAAGCCGCTTTGATTGATGGAATGCCTGAATTGAAAAAAAATGAAACTTTAGGGGGGTGGATTGCAAAAATTAAAACATTGGAGGTCGAATTGCAAATCGTTGACAACTTTGGGGGGGGGGGGTAAACTATAATATTTTCTTAAACCTTTTTACACAAACACTCAATGCTTAATGATGCAAGAGGTTTGGTTACTCAGTGAAAAATTCAAAATGATCTTTTATTTTATTTTTTTATTTTTACAAGCCAAGGTTATTCATCCATAGGTAATCCAAAAAATCTCAAGATAAACGTGATTAAGCTCAAATTCATACCTCAGTGACTATGCTAATGTGCTCATGATAATTCAATTCAAAACAAGTGAAATCTCTTTTGCCCAAAAAAATAAGTCATAAGACTCAGATTCCGAATGAAATGATTATGTGTTCAACACTTTAAGTAAGCCAATGAAATACAAATCACAGTTACAGCTTAACTCATACTTAACAACAACATAGTACATTGTTTTTTTTTAGAACAAATAGACACATAAAAACAAACAAACACATAAAAACAAATAAACAAATAGTGTGTCTTTTGTTAAGTGCTAAAATATTCATATTTTTAGCCCTTAACTTCTATGTTTTAATCCTTTAGTTTTAGTTAATTTGTGTCATTTTAGTTTCTTTATGTGTTTTCTATGCTTTTGTAGGCTTTTGGAAGAAAATAAAGTAAATCAAGAAGATTTGGGCTCAAAGAGAGAAATTGGGAAAAGTTGGAGCTTCTGACAGTGCGATCAATCGTATATTCCCTGTGATCGAGCACACTACTAGAGAAGACAAAGCATGAAGCAGCCATATGCGATTGAGCGCACACGGGTTGTGATAGATCGCACCCGTGCACAGGTGACACATCAAGAGTGCGGCCAGACTGCTAGTATTTCCATATTAAGGTTTTACAACTCCCACTTGTAATAGGAGTAAAACCCTATAAATTTCCTAGATTTACTAGTGTAACAAGGACTTCTAAAGCCTTATAAATAGACTTCTAAAGCCTGAGAATAATCAAGTTGGAAAAGACACACATTCGAAGGAGAAGAATTGGAGCTCTTCAAGTTCAAGTTTTGGGTTTATTCTTTTCCTTTATTTTATTTTATTTTATGAAGATGTTTAACATCAAACTTATGTGTAACTAATTTATTTAGTAGGGTTAGATTGAAGCCCTAGTTATGTTTAGTTAATATTCAATATTGGTGCCCTTGTGATGATTATGTTGTGATATTTAACTTGATTAATGCCTGCTTTCATGAATTCCTCATATGTGTGTGTCTGATCAACATATGCATGTGGCATGGACTAGTTAGTTAAACCAATTTGGATGACTGAGTCCTGGGTTTAATAAAAGTTGCAAAAGAAATCCACACCGGGTTCTTGGGTTAATCAACATGGGGAATCGGGAGTATACACCCATACCCTAGGCCTCATGTGTTTGTCGATTTTCACAAAAATTATGCTTTCTTAAAGAACAACTTAGTATACACCCATGCTAAATTCTTTAAGAAAGAAAAGAGTTAGAGTATATACCAATGCCTAACTCGTTGCTTAGGGAAATCTATAGCTTAAGGAGTATACACCCATGCCCTTAGGTTGACAAACATTAGATACACATAACATGATCAAAACATTGGCATATTGATATATTATCTAAATACAATTAGTGGTGGATATCAAAGCCCTACCTTTTTATTATCATCAACTCAAATCCAATCTCTGTTTTATTTTACTTTTGGAATTTAATTTTAGACAAAATTTAGCAATCCTCATGGGAATGACCTCGTACTTGCACCCTATACTACTATGTTGACCTCGTGCACTTGAGGGTAAAGCATCCAATTATTTGCCTATTAATTTAGGTAGATATTTGTGACAACAAGTTTTAATTTCCTTTAGTTGTGTTATTTTAATTTTCAATTTTCAATTTTGGTTTTTCCTTTAATTTATTTTTATTTTAAATTTTTTTTTGTTTTTCTATTTTTTTCGCAGTTCCTGTTTTGCCTCTGGAGGTGCGCTCGAGCGCCCAACCAGGGCAATTGATCGCACATCTAGAGAGCAGCATAGTTACTGCACTCATTATAGATCTAATTTTTTTTTCTTCTGTTTCATGCAGGGTCATTCGAATCTGCATATTAGTAAGTTTTCTTTTTAAATTTCGTTTTTTCCTTTTTATTTTAACTTTTTGTTATTTTATTCACACATGTGGGGAGGCGTTCCGACACCCCATGGACCATGTTCTTTATGCCATGACCTTTATCACCATGTTAGAAAGTGTCTTATAATTAGACAAATTTCTAACAAATTTAATGGGCATAAGAACACATCGTTCTTTAGACCAGGGAACGACCGCTATTTTGATTCCTATAACTCAACATGGAGCCAACAGTCCAATCTCTTATGGCAAGCTCAAGCTCCCGGAATTCATGCTCAACAATCTCATGGACTGCAACATCACTCATCTCAGCAATTCTATGGTCATGCATATTCCTCTCAATTAGCTCCACAACAGTAATGTCAGGCTGAACCACCTTCTCTTATAGATATGATAAATACATTGATTAAGACTACACAACAAGCATCTAAGGAGATTAAGACCCACTTCAAACCGAAAGGCAATTGTCTCAAAGAAGAAGAAGTATATCAAGAGGAGCCATCTTCCACCTATTGGCCTCCACAATACCAAGAAGAGGAGCCATCTCCCATATATGTTCATTTGGACTCTTCTCCACAACAACAATATCAAGAAGAACCACCTCTTCCAAAAAGGTCTGCCTTACAAGAAGCAGTTGCTGCCTTAGAAAAATAATGTGCTGACTTTAAAAAACATACAGCAGCTCATCTTAGCCGTATGAAGGAAAGAGAGCAATCATTTGAATGGATGGAGGCCCACCTCAAGCAAAAATTAAATACATTTAAAGAAGAAGAAGAAGAGTGTCAAAGTGAGTTGGTGGCCAATCCTTATGAGTAGTACATGGAGGAAGAGTGCACCTACTATCATGAGCAAGTTATCACGTTGACAAGAGAAGAGGTGGTTGAAAATCAAGTGGAAGAAGGGAATGGGGAGCAAACCAAAGTTCTAGAGGAGCTACATCGGGAAAAGAAAGAGAGCACTGAAACTTCTTCAACATCTATTCCCGAATTCCTAAGAATCCAAGGGAGAAGTTTGTTGGGGCTATGTGATGAGCAATTTGAGGACATCAAGATAGAGAAGCTCCCTGAGTTTGCTTCCTACTTTATTCTAGTTCATGATTCCCTACCGGATGAGAAACTGTTTGAGAAAACTCAAAGTGGCCCCCCCCCCCAATCTATAGACATTTGAAATCACCTAGCAGCAGAAAAGATTCATTCCCTTTGGTGCAAGAGAAGGAAAGATCGGTGCTTCAAGTTTAAAGTACCAAAGTCTGGCTGAAAACATTAAACTTAGCACTCATGGGAGGCACCCCATAGTTTATCTTGTTATTTTATTTTTGTGTGTTTTATTTCATCTTTTTATTTATCTTTAGTTTTTTTTCTTTTTACTTGTTTTTGTGTTTTCTTATTTTGAAGGGACAAGTGTGCTTCAATTCAAGTTTGGGGGTGTGCTATGAGCCATACTTTCCAAGACGATGTCGTCCATCTCCCGGGTACACTCTTTCCTTAATTTAGACACATTGGGGACAATATGTCATTTAAGTTTGAGGGTATGGGAACACGTGTTGTTTACACACACTTTGTCCCAATTTCATGTTTTTTTGTGTTTGTTTATTTGAAAAAAAAAAAAAAACAAAAATCAAAAACAAAAAAAAAAAGAAACAAAAACAAAAATAAACAAACAAACAAGTTTATGCATGCTCATGTTTGCCCTAAAATTTTAAGTTAATCTAAAAGAATTGTGGCTTGAATTCATCAGTGAGCTTAAAATTTTGAACACATGATCTGATGAGAGAATTTGTTAGTTTGGTTACTTGTTTAGGATAGTTGAAAAATCACATGTTTGATCTAATCACACAAGCACATTACCACATAATTTGTGAGGTATGACATGAGGTCTGATGTGTGTTTCTGTATCTTGGGTAAATTGGATAACTTATTAGATGGACACTCTGTCATATATATATAAGAAAAATAAAATAAAATAAAATAAAAATGATCGTTGATAAGCTTTTCACTAAGTAACTAGACCTCTTGCCTCAAAGCATTGAGTGTTCACGTCAAAAGGTGAAATTTTTTGATTTGATTGATGTCATGGTTAGTCTGGTTCTGTTGCATTTTTTACTTGAGTTCGTAGGTCCTTAGAGGTGTCTCTACACCTAATGCCTTAAAACCATCTGGTCTAGAAGTCATACACTCGTTACATGGGTCAATTAGAAAGCTTAAGGGAACCAAACATTTCACAACCTGACAAAAAAAAAAAAAAAGAGAGAGAAAGAGAAAGAGAAAAAAAAAGAAAAAAAAGAAAAAAAAAAGAAAAGAAATATGCCATTGTTGTTCATTCTAATAGGAATTTCAGTGAACTTTGAGATATGGAGACATTACACATTGGAAATATTTGGAAGCCTCATAATTTGTGCTAGTTCATTTTATACTGTTTTCAAACTTGTGATGTTTTAGCATGTTCTTTGTAAGTAATTGAACTATGAGATTCCAATTCATTGTGAAGATGGAGTTCATCTTTTTAAACTTGCTAATGAATGAAAATCATGATCTTAAAGTGATGCTTTAATTTTGGAATAACATGAACAATGCATGATGTTTGTGGGTATCATTTCTAGAAAACCCTCACGAGACTTCTCTGGTCCTCTAGGGAATTCCTAGGGGTTTAAAATGCTTGTTATACGCTAAATGCAATCGTACATTCCACGAAAGATGGATTTATCTTTTTGTTGTCTATTTTTCCATTTAGTTTTTAGTTTTGTATTGCTAAGGGACTAACAATATGTAAGTTTGGGAGTGTGTTAAGTGCTAAAATATTCATATTATTAGCCTTAACTTATATGTTTTAATCATTTAGTTTTAGTTCATTTATGTCATTTTAGTTCCTTTATGTGCTTTCCATGCTTTTGGAAGAAAATGAAGTAAATCTTGAAGATTTGGGCTCAAAGAGAGAAATTGGGAAAAGTTGGAGCTCCTGACAGTGCGATCGATCGCAGGTTCCTTGCGATCGAGCGCACTACCAGAGAAGACAAAGCATGAAGTGGCCATGTGCGATCGAAATTAATACGGTTGTTATCAATTGCAGCCGCAAGCATGTGATACATCAGAAAGGGCTAGACTGCTGGGTGATTTTATATTAGGTTTCCAACCCCACTCTGTATTAGGAGTGGCAGATTGAAGTTGGTTGAAACTCCCCCAAATCCAATATCTCATACACAGTGAATGGCAATAGATTGACCCCTGCTCTTAGTTCCAGTAGTGCCTTTTCAAAAGATGGTCTCCTATCCTACAAGGAATGGTAAAACTACATGTATCTTTCAGCTTTGGTGGTAATTTTCTTAACAACATCGCAGTTAAAGCCATTGTTTCATGCTCTTGAAACTTCCTTTTATGTGTGTAACAATCCTTTAAAAACTTAGCACATATAGGAATTTGTTGAATTGCATCTAATAAAGGAATATTAATTTCTACTTTTCTCAAAGTTTCAAAAATATCAAGCAATTGCTTTTCTTTCTTTGGATTTACTAACCTTTGAGGGAAGGGTGGTGCATTCACCTTCTCCATTTCACTTATCTTGGATGTGGAGGCTTCATCTGGAGATGCCTGTGCTGGCTCATCAGCCCCTATGATCTTACCATTTCTGAGGGTTGTGACTGCTTGCAGTTGCTAGTGACCTCCTGGATTGGGTATTGTTTGGGCTAAAAATTCACCCTTCTTTCACTAAGCTCCCTATCCAGTTGCCCCATTTATGCTTCGAGTATTTGAATAGCTTGATTGGTCCTTGCATTGGTTTAGTGTTGCAAAGTCGCAAATTGTCTTTGCTCAGTCATAAAGTTTTGTTGCAAAGTCACCAGTTGGAACACAATACTTTCCAGGTCATTCTTTTTTGATTCCTGAACTGGTTGGATGGCATGTTGGGAGTTCCTCTGCTGCCCTTGGGGGTTCAGAACATTTTGGTTGTTACTCCATAAAAAGCTAGAGTGGTTGCGCCACCCTGGATTGTAGGTGTTGGAGTATGGATTGTTCTTAGGAGGATAATTGTTCTGTCCCATATAGTTCACTTGCTCCTGATTTGCAAATTAATACAAAGGACAAGTCTCAGTAGTGTGATCAGAATGGGAACATATGGCACATACCTAGAGTTGTGCGGCTTGCTGAACAAAAGAGATGTTTTGAGCAGTCATGGCTTTGACAATTATATCTAGCTTTCTCTCCATGGTAGCCA
Organism: Corylus avellana; assembly: GCF_901000735.1. Classification (NCBI taxonomy): domain Eukaryota; kingdom Viridiplantae; phylum Streptophyta; class Magnoliopsida; order Fagales; family Betulaceae; genus Corylus; species Corylus avellana. The sequence goes on from NC_081550.1 coordinate 10,770,973, forward strand.
TCTGATTTTGAACTCGACCATTCATGTTCAAGTCATACATGCCCTTACTCTTTACTCCTTGCCTCCATCTGGAGGAGAATTGTTGGGAGTGCTCACTCAATGTCTCGAAGAGCTACAGGGCTTCCTCACTGCTCTTTTCCATAAGCACACCTCCACAAGCTGAATCAACAATACCTTTGTTAGTGTCATTCAAACCTTCATAAAAAGTTTGTACCTGATCATCTTGAGATACGTTATGATGTGGACACCTAAGAAGCAGCTCATTGAAGTGCCCTCATGCTTTAAAGAAAAGGACTCCATCTCTTTGTTGAAATGTTTGAATTTCCCTTCTAAGTTGCCTTGTCTTTTGAGCTGGGAAAAACTTTTTGAATAATTTTGTGGCTAACTCTTCCCGAGTATGAACGGAATCTGCAGGCAAGGAATTGTACCACAACCTAGCATTATCTTTTAAAGAAAAAGGGAAGATGATTAACCTGATTCCCTCTGGAGTTAAGCTCTGGATGTTGTGAGACATGCAGAGATCAAAGAACTCCCTAAGCTACAAGTGTGGATCCTCAGTAGTTGCGCCCTTGAAGTGAGTCAAAGTATTGAGTATGTTTGATAAGTGCCAAATATTGCAAATTTAAACCCCTTTATTTACATTACTTAATCCTTTAGCTGTGTCGTTATTTAATGTTTTGTGTTAGCTTAGTGTTTTTAGTGTTCTGTAGGTTCTTGAAGAAAAATTGTAGCTTTAAAGGAAAAAATGCAAATTTTAGAAGAAATCACACTTCGAGAAGATGTAGATGATGTGGATAAGTTTACCCCAATCAAGGAGAGGATTAAATCGAAATTTCTCTAATCGGAGTCAAAATCGGATTGGATTTAAAATCAGATTTTGTACATGTCTCAGTATTTTCAACATAACTTTCTATTCAAATATCAGATTGAAGTAATTCAAGATGAATTGGAAAGATAACTCAAAATACTACAATTCATTGTGAAATATGATTTTCCTAATTCAAACGGTTACTATGCCAAAATCCCCCCATAATAAAAGAACACAAATCTGGACGAATCCTATTCCAATTTTAGACTTCTATTTGGACTGGGAGACAGACCTTTGAATTATTTAGTTTACTAGGGCTTCTAGGACTTCCCTAAGACTATAAATAGACCTCTTTTCATTTAAGAAAAGAGAAAATTCCAGAGAGCAAAATTCTACAGTTTTTCTCTTTTTAGTTTAGGTTATCTTTAGATTTATGTTTTATTTTTATGTGGAGCTAAATTCCCAACTAAGGTTGGGGATAAAGCCTCACTGTTGAAAAACATCAATACTTTCATGTAAGTCTTTATTTAACTAATTTTATTGGATTTAATATTTCACTTGTTTTGCTTCTTTTCAATGTGTGGAGTGATTCTTGGATATCTTTTGTGATTTAAGGATACACTTGATGATTTCAGATAATTTCACATAATTGATTGTTTGATTTATTTACCTAAATAATTGGATATCCCTTGTGATTTGTTCTACGGATACATTTGGTCCAATTAAGATTTGATATCTTTTGTGATTTACATATACATCTAATGATTTAATTGATATTGGATTCCTCTTGTGATTTGTGCAATGAATGAATACATGAGATGGTTTTGATTAATTGTTTGAAGCATTGTAAAACATATCTACGATTTTAATTGTGAGAACTTCAGATTAATATTGATAAACATGGAAGTATGTTATTATGATTCGGTGAGTGTGAATTCTCAAACCTTAGTATTTTATCTCTTAGTTTATTTTAATTAGTTTATGTTTGTCTTTTAATTTTTAAAACCAAAATCAAAACCCTTTTGGAACTAGATTAGGATTTAATTTGTTTAGATATAAATTGGTCTTTAAAAAATACAATTCTCTGTGGGATTGACCTCGCACTTGCAATCCATTAACTACAATCGATTCGTGCATATGCGAGTTAAAATAAATTTGCACAACATATGTGAGGGGACAGATTGAACGTGCCCTGTACTTCTGGTTGGTATCCAGTACATGATGGCTGGTCGAGGTTTTGTGGAATGAAGGTATGCTTCATAGGTCGCCTCACTGGTGGTGGTTGGTTCATGAGATGTTCCGCCATTGGTTCCTCAACCTTGAGTTCTTCTTCTTCGGTGTTAGTGTTATCTCTGGGCCTTTGTCGAATGGTCCGCTCAATTTCTAGATCAAGTGGAATGATTGTTGAGTTGTTAGATCGAAGCCCTTGCATGAAGAAGATTAGCCTTTGCAGTCACAACAGCTTCAATATTGCTGTCTGGATGCTCCTTGAAACTACGCTTGATCACTCTCAAGTGTGCACTCGATCGCTCTCGGAATACATTCGATTGCAGTAACAGAATGTTGAATGTTGTAAAACTGAAACAGAACAGAAAACAGGGAAAAAAATGAAAAATTTTGGATTTGGATAAAATAAAAACAAAATAGATTTAAAACTAAAAATTAAAATAACATAACTAAAGGAAAATAATTCTAAACAGAAAGTAACGCAATCCCTGGCAACGGCACCAAAAACTTATTGTTCAAATATCTACCTAAATTAATAGGTGAATAAATGTACGTTTTAACTTGCAAGTGCACAAGATCAAAATACTAGTATAGGGTGCAAGTCGAGATCATCCCCATGAAGATTGCCGTAAATTATACTTAAAATTAATTTTGTAATTAAAACAAGGCAAAGATTGATTTTTGAATTAATAAAGATAAAGGTTGGGCTTTGATATCCACCACTAATCATGCCCAAATAATATAACAATATGTCAATGCTCTAATCATATTATAAATACTTAAAGTTTGCTAACCTAAGGGCATGAGTGTCTACTCCTTAAGCTATTGATCTCCCTAAGCAACGAATTAGGCATGGGTGTCTATTCTAATTCTTTTCTTTCTTAAATAATTTAGCATGGGTATCTACTAAGTTGTTCTTTAAGAAAGCATAAATATGTGGAAATCGACAAACACATGGAACCTAGAGCATGAGTGTCTACTCCCATTTTTTCATGTTGATTAACCCGAGAACCCGTGAGAAGATTCTTTTGTTATTATATTAAGCACAGGACTTGATCATCCAAATTGACTTAAATAATTAATCCCTACCACATGCATATGTTGGCCAAACACATTCATATGAGGAATTCAATAAAGCAGGAATTAATCAAGTTAAGCATCACAACATAACTATCACAAAGGCGCCAATATTGAAATATTAAAGAAACATAATTAGGGCTTCAATATAGCCCTACTAAAGTATTTAGTTATACATGAGTTTGATGCAAGATGATGTACAAATTTAATTGTACTCGCAAGCGCACGAGTCATGTGCAGTACAGCGTCTGCAAGTGTGAGGTCAATTCACAGGGAATTGTGTTGTGAAAACTAATTCTTATCTAAACTAATAATATTTTAACCTAGTTCTGAAGTTTGACGTGCATTTGAAATTGAAAACAAAAACTAAAACAAAATGAAACAATTAAAAGATAAAAAGGGCACTAAGGTTTTCAAAATCCACCTCACCAAATTAAAGCATATATTCTCATGTGTTTGTTCATACATCCGACAAACAATTAAACCCTATGCATGTTCTATTGTTCCTATTGAAATATTCAATGAATCCATCAATTTGACAAATGACAATGCATATCTAATTTAGCTCAAAAGATCCAATGTATCCATGCTTTGCACAAAAGACAATGGATATCCAAAGTAAATCAAAAGATGCAATGTATCCGTCGGATGAAACACAATGAATATCCAACTTTGGCACAATCAAACACAATTTTGTCACATAATTGAATTTGAAATGAACATACGTTACATTAAGGTCGGAATTGTACGAGCAAAACATGAAAACAATAAACTAATTAATGGTAAGGCTTCATCTTCAACCTTGGTTGAAGAATTAGCCTCCCATCACAAAAGGAATCATATAGAAACTAATGAACTTCATTAAAAATCAAATACTTACAAAAAAATTGGAGTTCAAAGCTCCAAAAACCCATAAAACAAGAATTTTGACAAAGTATGGCGCCCCTGGCTTGTCTTCGTACGTTTACTATAAAAAAAATGGTATTTATAAGCTAATTTTAGGGTTTGAGTGCTACTAGGTCGGCTGAGTGCGCTCAATTGCACTCGTGCAATGCGTCTGCTGTGGCGTAGGGTGCGAGTGCGCTTGATCGCACTAAAAGTGCGATTGATCTCAATTCTAGTGGGAATTAGCCTACTCTTATGAATATAACTTTGTAGATCTTTGAGTTAGCTTTCCAATGACACCAAGATCACCTCAATCCAAGTTATACAACTCTAGATATGGCCTTTTTAGTGGGACTCGTCGAGTGCGAATCATCACTCGATTCCAATTTTCTGCCAATGCTCCATGAAGTGTCTTAAGCCCCAAAATTAATGGAATGAGTTGCAAATATCACCTTAAAGCCGCATTTTCCTCTTAATGACCTGCAAATCACTAAAACACCAAAACTAACCAAAACATCATAAAATAATAAAGCTAAATGCTTAGCAAATGCAAATTAAGGGGTCCAAATATGCAATATTTGACACTCATCAAATACCCTCAAACTTACATTTTGCTAATCCCTTAGCAAAACAAAATGAAAAACAAATTAAAAGCAAGAAACATAAGTCCGCTGTCGTGGGAGAGACGACTGCATTTAGTATATGCAACAAGCCTTTTAAACCCCTAGGCATCCCTAGTGGACGAGTGAAGTCTCATGAGGGTTTAACAGAAATGATACACATAAACATTTTGAGCACTATGTCATTGACAAACAATTTCCACCCAAACGCATGGTTCTCACATCATGAGCAGGTTTAACAAAGTGAACACCGCAATCAAATCATCAAGCCAACCACAAATCATTCAACTCAAAGGTGGAAATTTGAGACAACACAAGTTTCAATGGGTGCAAAGTGAGACTAACACAAAGTTAAGAGGCTTCAATTTTTCTCAAAGTTTGGTGTACTTCAAAATTCATAGGAATTCACACAGATGAAAACACCAAAGGCTTAGATCAAGACATGTGTATATATATATATATATATATATTCTTTTTTATTTTTTATTTTTTTTGTGTAGGCTCTGCAATGTTCGGCTCCCTTAAGTTTTCTAATTGACCTATGTAACGAGTGTTGGGCCAGTGACTCCCAAACCGGATGGTTTTAGGGCACTAGATGTAAAACATCCCTAAGGCTTAATTACTCAAATCAAAAAGGCTACGAAACCAAACTAGTCATACAATCATCCAAATTGAATTTCTCATCTTTTTACGCGAACATTTAATGCTTAGTGAGGCATGAGGTCCAGTTACTCAATGAAAATCTCAAACTGATGATGACACTTTTTTTTTTTTTTTCTATCCTCAAGCCAAGGTTTCATCAACACTTCATCCTACAAATCGCAAGGCACATCCTAATCAATCAAAATCTCATACCTCATAGACTTTATGCTAGTGTGCTTGTGATAATCAACTCAGACATGTGAAGTCTCTCTAATCCACCAAATGAGTCAAAGGACTCAGATTTCTAATGACATGCAGTGTTCAAAAAGTTAAACACACTAATTGCACAGAAACCACAGTTATGATGTAACTCATGCCCAATCAACAACATAGCACAATATATATATATTAACAAAACAAACAGATAAAAACAAACAAAAAGACACAAACAAACAAAAAGACAATGTATTTTTCCACACCCCCAAACGTAAATGACACATTGTCCCCAATGTGGCAAGAGATACAATATCGTGAGATGAGAAAACTCGAGTGTACAAAAGCCAGGGCGTCCCCCAAACTTGAACACCAAAACACCTGTCAAAATGTAACAGCAATATTTCCTCATAGAAACAAACATCAAAAGATTAATTGCTATTAGAGAAAAAAAAAATGAAATGACAAGAAATGAATGACAAAAAGGAAAAGAAATAAAAAAAAATAAAAAAAAAAGTGCGGAAAATAAAAAGAAAGAAAGAATACCACACTTTCCCCGATCATTTGGGTGTCCAACCAATCCCTTCCACCCTTTCTTCTTAAGAATTCGATATCCCTCTGGAAGGATATTTCGCCATCTCAGGTAGCCTAGTTGCTTGCTTCGAAGGATCTTCTTCGGAACATGGTTCCTAGATTTGTGACCTTGTGTGCATAGATCCTTGAGACGTTCAGAATAAGACGGCCTTTTGAGACATTGATAAGATGAAGCTTGGGGTCCATAAAGTGTTTCAAGAGGGATTGTGACAAAGGAGTGAGCTTCAGTACTCACTTCCTCGTCATTGGACAAATTTGAGGGCTTTATTTGCGCCCGGTGCTCAACTTGCTCCAAGTGCTCCTCTTTCTCTTCCTCTTCATTGTTATCCAAAATAAAAGGCTTAGCTGTTGATGAAGATGATTTAGATGATGATATCTCAGTGGTTTCCCCATTTTCAGTTCGCATCTTAGGAGTGGAGTCCAATAAGGCATCAGCTTGCTCAAGTAACTTGTCAAGGTCTAGGTCGCATCCAAATTGAGTAAAGCACTTTCCCAATAGGTCCTCCAGACTTGGCTCATCAACAGTCTCCTCATCTTTTTCCTCACTCCCAAATATGGTGGTTGTTTGAACATGCTTATGTGCAAACTTGCTAGCATCTTCCTCATCAATCATGTAATGGTTAATGAATGGACCATCATCTATCCGATGAGAAGGATTATAACAGTATGAGCATGACTTATTAAGTGCGTGAGAGTGAGGAGGTTGGGTATGGGCACACCTAGCTACCATGAGTTGGTTTACTCTTTCATCTAAGTAATCAACATGAGCAGTTGGAAAATGTTGCACTAATGACTCTTGAAGAGGGTAATTGCTAGGTGAAGGCATGGAAGAATGGTTATTGAACTGCGGATATTCAGGATGGTGCAATTCATGAGATTGGGGAGCATAATTTTCCGTAGCATGAGCTTGTCACGAGAAATCAGAATGGTTGCTCCAGTCAAGGGTGTAGAAATTGGAAGTTGATTCAGACCCCGGATTGGAGAAATTGGTGTTCATCTGCTCATATGAAAAATTGGAAAATTGTCCCCAGGATGGACAATTACCTGAACTATGATAAGGGCTAGAGCAGTATAAACATGGTCCATGTGGGTAGAAATGGTGGGGGAAGTTGGTAGGAGCGGGTGTCCTACAACTAGGAGTAGCATTAAAATTACCAAACGGAAAATTCATGCTTACCCTCACTCTTTAAAACAAAAAACACCTCCACATGAAACAATAACCAATTTTTTTTTTTGTTAAAGAAATTAAAATAAACAAAAATGAAAACTAACACAGAAACACAAAACTAAACATAAATACCAAAAAAAAACAAAAGACTTAAAAACTCACAAAACGGACCAAACATAAGTTTGGCAAAATTTTAGGTGCTGGCCCGTTTTGATGCAATCTGCGGAGGTGAGCTCGAACGCAGGTGATGTGAGATTGAGTGTAGATGGCTGCAGGGTGTGCGCTCGTGCGCACCTGCGGAAGCGTCAAGCGCAGGCGCGCGGGATGCTTGCTGCGTTAGGCTCGAATGCGCTTAAGCGCAGGTAATGTGCGATTGAGCGCTTTGGCAGGGACTAGTTCCTTAAGTAGAACTGCAACAAAAACAAACAACTTTTTCTCTTTTTTTATTTTTTATTAGTAACCGTAAACAGAAACAAATAAAATAGATAAAAAATAAAAATAAAAAGAAACAAATTGTAAAAAGAAAATAACTAGTAGAAAAATAAAATCAATTTAAACAAAAATCAATTTTCAAAAAACAAAAAACTCCACGGCAACGGCGCCAAAATTTGATGTACAAATTTAATTGTACTCGCAAGCACACGAGTCGTGTACAGTACAGCATGTGCAAGTGCGAGGTCAATCCACAGGAATTGTGTCGTGAAAACTAATTCTTATCAAAACTAATCATATTTTAACCTAGTTTCGAAGTTTGTCGTGCATTTGAAATTGAAAACAAAACTGAAACAAAATGAAATAATTAAAAGATAAAAAGGGCACTAAGGTTTTCAGAATCCATCTCACCAAATTAAAGCATACATTCTCATGTGTTTGTTCATACATCCGACAAACAATTAAACCTCATGCATGTTCTATTGTTCCTATTGAAATATTCAATGAATCCATCCATTTGACAAATGACAATGCATATCTAATTTAGTTCAAAAGATCCAATGTATCCATGCTTTGCACAAAAGACAATGGATATCCAAAGTAAATCAAAAGATGTAATGTATCCGTCGGATGAAACACAATGAATATCCAACTTCGGCACAATCAAACACAATTTTGTCACATAATTGAATTTGAAACCAACATACGTTACATGAAGGTCGGAATTGTACGAGCAAAACATGAAAACATAAAACTAATCAATGGTAAGTCTTCATCTTCAACCTTGGTTGAAGAATTTGCCTCTCATCACAAAAGGAATCATATAGAAACTAATGAACTTCATTAAAAATCAAATACTTACAAAAGAATTGGAGTTCAAAGCTCCAAAAACCCAAAAAACCCGAATTTTAACAAAGTACGGCGCCCCCATCGCGTCTCCGTACGTTTACCATAAAAAAAATGGTATTTATAAGCTAATTTTAGGGTTTCAGTGCTGCCAGGTCTGCCGAGTGCGCTCGATCGCACTCTAGGTGTGATCGATCGCACTCGTGCAACGCGTCTCCTGTGGCGCACGGCGCGAGTGTGCTCGATCGCACTAAAAGTGAGATTGATCTCAATTCTATTAGGAATTAGCATACTCTTGTGAATATAAATTTGTAGATCTTTGAGTTAGCTTTCCAATGACACCAAGATCGCCTCAATCCGAGTTATACAACTCTAGATGTGGCCTTTTTAGTGGGACTCATTGAGTGCGAATCATCGCTCGATCCCAATTTGCTGTCAATGTTCTATGAAGTGTCTCAAGCCCCAGAATTAATGGAATGAATTGCAAATATCACCTTAAAGCCGCATTTTTCTCTTAATGACCTGAAAATCACTAAAACACCATAACTAACCAAAACATTAGAAAATAATAAAGCTAAATGCTTAGCAAATGCAAATTAAGGGGTCCAAATATGCAATACTTGGCACTCATCACTAAACATCTTCATAAAATAAAATAAAAAGAAAATAATAAACCTGAAAAACGCTTCCTTGAAGCCTCCAATTCTTCTCCTTCAAATTGTGTGTCCAAAATTGTGTGGCTTAGTGGTCTATTTATAGGCTTTAGGAAGACTCTAGAAACCTTAGGAAATTTGGAGGTCTAGGTCCTATTACCACTAGGACTTGGAAATCTCCAAGTTTGGAAAGGAAAAGGAGTTCTGGCTGCCTTTGGTTTTTCCTTTAGCGCACGGGTGCGCTCAATCGCACTTCTGCAATTGATCCTTCTTTTAACATGCGCGAGCGCATTGTTCGCACGATCCATGGCTTGGGCGCTCGAACCTAGGTCCACTGCAATCGATCACATTTCCAGCCTTGTCGCACTTTTTGCCTTTTATGCTCCAATTTCCAGAATTGCTTCCTTTTCCTCACAAAAACCTATAAAAAGACATAAAACACAAAGAGGAAGTAAAATTGCACAAACTAACAAAACTAAGGAATTAACAAATAAAAATTAAGGGGCTAAACTGTGAATATTTTAGCACTTATCAGGAAGAAAAAAAAATGAATTGCAAAATTTAAAATTCTAGCTATAACTAGTAGAAAGATAAACCAATATAGACATAAATTGTTTTCAAATATCAATCAATTCCCTGGTAACGGTGTTAAAAACTTGTTATGGAATTTTAATGTACTCGCAAGTGCATGAATCGTTTTGCAGTATAGGTTATGCAAGTGTGAGATCGAACCCACAGGGAATTGTATTTTTGAAGAATAATTATATCTAAACTAATTAAATCTTAACTTAGTTCAGAAAGATTTGTGATTTTTTGATAAAAAGAAAACATAAACTAAACAAAGCTTAATTGATCAAAAGATAAAGTACTAAGGTTTTGGAATCCACACCCGCCAAATCATAGTAACATATTCTCATGTTCATCAATATATATCCGAAGTTCTCACAATAAAAATCTTATGTATGTTTTACTATGCTTCAAAGATTAATTAAATCATTCAATGAATCCATTCTTTGCACAAATCACAAAAAATATCCAGTTTCAATTAAATCACCAGATATATCCGTAAATCACAAAAGATATCCAAGCATCATCCAACTAATTGAATTGAAGTAGAACAATTGAAATATTAAAACCCGTAAAATCGGATAATATCAATTGAAAGATTAATTATATCACAAAAGATATCCAAGAACATATTCTCATGTTCATCAATATATATCCGAAGTTCTCACAATAAAAATCTTATGTATATTTTACTATGCTTCAAAGATTAATTAAATCATTCAATGAATCCATTCTTTGCACAAATCACAAAAAATATCCAGTTTCAATTAAATCACCAGATATATCCGTAAATCACAAAAGATATCCAAGAATCATCCAACTAATTGAATTGAAGTAGAACAATTGAAATATTAAAACCCGTAAAATCGGATAATATCAACTTACATGAAAATATTGTTGCTCTTTATCGGTGAGGCTTCATCCTCAACCTTAATTGGGAATTTACTTACGCATAACTATAAAAAATAAAGGAAAAACTAATCTAAAGGCAGAACTACCCTTGAAATTTTGTACTTTGCAGCCTCTGTAGCCTCCTCCTTTTCTAAAGCTTTAGGTCCTATTTATAGGGAGCAAACAAACCCTAGAAGCCCTAAGAATCCCAGAAAAAATCGTACTTCAATCTCCTAGTCACAAAATATATAGGAACGGATTCAATTCACTCTGTCCCCGGCAACAGCACCAAAAACTTGTTATGAAAATTTTAATTACATGCAAGTGCAAGAATCGTTTGCAATATAGAGATGCAAGTGCAAGGTCAAACCCACAGGGAATTGTGTTTATGAAAAGAAATTATATCTAAATCAATTAAGTACTAACCTAGTTCCAAAAAAGATTTGATTTTTGGTATGAAAAGAAAATCTAATATTTAATATTTTGACAAAAGAATGAATATCTAATATTTTGATAAAATAAAATCCGAGCAATCAATTAAATGAAACTATTTCAAATCATCAAATATATCTGTAAATCACAAAAGATATCCAAGAATCATCCCACTAATTGAATTAAAGTAGAACAATTGAAATATTAAAACCCGTCAAATCGGATAATATCAAGATACATGAAAATATTGTTGCTCTTTATCGGTGAGGCATCATCCTCAACCTTTGTTGGGAATTTAGTTACACATAACTATGAAAAAATAAAGGAAAAACTAATCTAAGGGGAGAACTACTCTTGAAATTTCGTACTTTGTAGCTTTTGTAGCCTCCTCCTTTTCTGAAGCTTTGGGTCATATTTATAGGGAGTAAAAAAACCCTAGAAGCCCTAGGAATCCTAGAAAAATTGTATTTCAATCTCCTAGTCAAATTAGGAAGCAATCCTAGTACAAATCAGAATAAGATTCGTCCAGATTTTCATTCGTTTATTGTGGGATGATTTTGGCATATCAAACATCCAAATTAGAAAAATCCTATTTCACAATGATTTGTAGTAGTTTTAATTAGCTTTCCAACAGCACTAGTTTCACCTTAATCCGATACTTGAGCTGAATGTTATGGTCAAAATAATAAGACATGTGCAGAATTCAAAATTTAATCCAATCCGATTTTGACTCCAATTAGAGAAATTCCAATTTAATCATTTCCTTGATTTTGTTAAACTTAACCATATCATCTAGGTCTTCTCAAAGTGTGCTTTAAGCCCAAAACCAATGGAATTTATTGCATTTTTCCTTTGGAGCTTGAAAACACTAAACAAAACAATTTCAAACAACTAACAACGGTAAAGAATTAACATATGCAAATTTAAGGGCTCAAATATACAATATTTGGCATTCATCAGCTGTAACAACCCCAATGGGCAAATCAATTAACTAGTAACTAACCCCATGGTTCGTCTCCCAGCACTACTCCTCGCGGGACAAGGCTCAGGGGTCACAACCTTTCATAAGCGAGAGACCTCAGCGGATGACTTTCTAAACTATAGGAATAGAGAGCAGTAATGAAACAATCACACATTCATACACTAGAGTAAACCTAATTCCTCATAATATAAAAGTAGTCACCAAATGTATTGGTCATCAGACCATCATCAAGATAAACGGTTACATCCTATAATATAATTGTCTTACAAAAGATCAAAAGATCAACAGATCAAATCCTAAGTTTAGGCAAAGCTAAAGAGATAATAATCTCGATCATGTCTGCCCAGGTAGTTCCTTCGTCATCCCACATGGACTTCAACCAAACTGAGTCCATATCCTCAAAAATGACTCGAATAAGGTGCTGTGTAATCACACATGTCCAGTCCATAGGCATCCTCGTCTATGCTATCTAAATCGCACAATTATTCGTAATGGAGGAGGAAAAACATAAAATAAAGGGAGTAAGTCTAAAGACTTGGTAAATGTTAACGCAAATAATACCCGTGCCAGTTAAGTGATGAACTCTATTTTTATAAAGTATGCAACAGTTCCATCATGACAGTTTCTCATAAGTGTGATATAAATATATGATATATGCATATGATATAGAGTAACAGTGATAGTTCAACAGTATGGTCTACCTTAGATATTACCCATTCTCAGCAGGGTTGGCACTGTCCCGAGGGACCTGTAATACAACACCAATGCCCCGGATATTGTACGCTACCGTTCATCCCATTAGTGGCACGACCGAGTCCAACCTCGGATGGCCCACACTACTAATGATGTCCGTCCTGTAATGACCACCCGTTAAGGCTGCGCCGGTCACGAAACAACCATTGGATCCAAGGCCCATATAACACATACATTTGACCATAAAGTTAACATGTATAGTAAGTCCATGACCATTATCCTGCACGTATTGGTGTACCATGTCATACGATGCAATTAATCTTGTCTGTATTTTACATGCATGACCTTTTTACAAGTCTCACTTTCATTAACATGTTTAGCACAACGTTTTTCCATAAAAAGCTGGAGTTCATGTGCAATAAAGTGTGTATCGTGAGAGTTGCAAATATGCATGTTTTGGTACAAAAAATAGACATGCAATGTGGGAAAGTACATGGCGAGCATTATGTGAGTTAAAACTCACATGGGTCAAACAAACTCTCCAAATATTCCTCCAAACGGTCTAGGTTCTCTAAATCTGTGGAAAACCTTCTATTAGCCCTAAGTATGACTTAAAAACAACCCTAAAACATGAAAACAGGAGCTATTGGACGGCTGGCCAAATTAGCATTCCCAAGAATGCTTCTGACCATATGTCCGGGCTTGAGGCCGTACATCCGCCCAGATGGTTTTCCCGTGGAACCTCATTTTGTCCATGCATCCTCCTATCCTCCCAAACCAATTTCTAAGGTTACCAAAAGGCTTTCTAAGGCTTCCTATCTCAAAATAAGGTCTCCATGCATACGAAAACACATTCGATGAAAGTAAAACACTAATCCGCCAAGATTAAAGCATAACCTAGCTAGAAACTCAAAATAACTAAGCTAGTCTAATCAAGTGTTAAAAGAGCATAACGACATAGAAAGAAAAGTTAAGTGTAGAGGGTTACCTCCTAGAAGTAACTTTCAAGAACCTCCTTTCCTTCTTCACAAAACTCACAAGAACACACTCTCACAGAGTTTTGGGAGCTTCGGGGATGAAAATGGTTGTGAGAGGTCGAAAGTAAGAGGGTACTTATAGGTGAGAAAAAGTAGAGGGCGCTACAACTATTTTGAAAAGTAGCAGACGTCCGGTACTATTTACACAGAGATCTAAAGGCTGTAGCGTACATCCAAATATTACCCAGAGGTTTTCCAAAAAGCAGCGTACGTCCGGGTGGTCTTCAGGCATACGTCCTTGTACTTTTTGCAAGCATACATATGGTAGTCCCCCCGCGTACGTCCTTTACTAAGGACAGTAGCTTATGTCCGATACTGATGGGTGTACGTCGGATTAGAAAGTCCAAACTACCCAAAGTGCCATTCCAGCTATTCTTAGTGACCTAAAACCCAAATTAACCCTCTAACTAAGCTACCTAAGCTTAGTTAATTATTTGGGTCACTACATCATCTCACACTACTAATGATGTACATCCTGTAGTGACCCACCCATTAAAGCTGCGCCGGTCACAAAATAACCATTAGATCCAAGGCCCATATATCACATCCACACACACATTTGACCATAGAATAAAGTCTATAGAGTAAGCCTATGACCATTATACCGCACGTACCGATGTACCATGTCATACAATGCATCTTATCAACCAGTTATTAAAGCAGTTACCAAGTTGTACATAATATAAGCATTCTTATATCATACGCGTGCTCAATCAACTGACATATCGCACGTTTTGAAGGAAAGTAGTCGTAAACGTTTACTTACCTCGTGCGCTCGCTTGAGTCCTCCGACATCACAAGTTCCTACTATAAAGAAATACGGCACATCGTTATAAACAGTACTAGAGAACTCCCCGAGTGACACCATAAGTTTCTACCCAGCGAAAGGGGTCATCAAAACCCTGAACTCACCTATTTGGGCCACTAGGCGTACGTTCTACTCTCTGGGTGAATGCTTAGCCTCGTGAGCGTACGTTTAGCCAGGGAGTAGAACTCTGGGCTAGAAGCTCCAAAGGGAGTCTTATACTCCTAAGGTGTGGTATATCCCATCCTAGGCTCCTAGTAGACACATGCAAAGTAACACATCATGCTATCAAGCAAACTCAAAGCAACAAGAGGCGGGTTTAAAGTTCTTTAAAACATTCTTGGTCTTTGTAAGGAAATAGGTGCAAGAACTAGTCCAAGCATCTTGAAAACTCCTATGGACACAAAATAGGAAGTATAACTTAAATGCTAGATGTTTGGACAAGAAATTACCTTTAAAAGATGGCAAAGCACCAAGATTTCCTCCTCCACTCTCCAAGTCACTCTTCACACTAGGATTTGAGTTTTTTTGAGGTTGAGGGTCGAAGGGTAGGGTTTATACAAGGGCTTGGGGCGTGCCTTGCTCTAAAAAGGTGGAGGATGGGTTAAAAATGCTTTTTAGAGTTGTCAAGGAACGTTCGTGTACTATTTGGGCGAACGTTCAGATACTATTACATAGTGGATAAAAGGCAGGTCTTCCAGTGATGACTGTGGTGCAGGCTGTGGCACTTGATAAGTAGGTGGTTGAGCTTGGTAATCGAACTGCGGATATTTTGAATGGTGCAATTCATCAAATTGGTGAGCATAACTTCCTGTAGCTTGAGCTGAGCATGAGAACAGTAAGCCACCAATAGATCCTGATCTACCCAGTGACATGGAAGTGAGTACTGAAGCTCCTGCCTGCATCACTGTCTCTCTTGAGACATATCAAGAGCTCCAAGCTTCATCGCCTGAATGTCTCAAAGAGCCATCTTATGTCAAGATACTCAAGGACTTGTGCACACAAGCACACAAATCTAGGAACCATTTTCCTAAGAATATCCTTCGAATCAAGCAATTCCACATAAGATGGCGAAACGTCCTTCTAGAGGGCTATGAAGTTTTGAAGAAGAAGGGGTGGAATGGATTGGTTGGACATCCGCATGATATAGGGGGAAGCACTATAAAGTTTTCTCCTCCAGTTTATTTTCTGCACTTCACTCCACAAATTCTTTCTCTCTTTTTTCATTACATGTTGTTTTTATTTTTGTTTTTGTTTCTAACAACAATTAATCTTTTGAAGTTTTGTTTTTGTGAAAAAAGTATTGCTGTTAGTTTTTGTTGACAGGTGTTTTGGTGTTTAAGTTTGGGGGACGCCCTAGGCTTGTTCACACTCAGATTTCCTTACTTCTAGTAATGTATTTCTATACTACACAATGAGGGCAATGTGTAATTCAAGTTTGTGGGTATGGAAAAACGCTTTTTCTGTTTATTTTTGTTCTTATTTGTTTATTTTTATTTGTCATTTTGTGTTAAAAATTTTGAAAAAAAAAAAAATTGTGCTATGTTGTTGTCAAGTTTGAGTTAAATTGTAACTGTGATTTGCATTTCATTAGCTTGCCTAAAGGATTGAACACATCATTATGTCATTAGGAGTCTGAGTCCTTTGACTTATTTTTGGGTAAAAGAGATTTCACTTGTTTTGAGATAAATTTTTATGAGCACATTAGTATGTTTTCTGTGAGGTATGATGTTTGAACTTAAGCTTGTTCTTTTTGAGATTTGTTGGATGACCTATTGATGAATAACAGAAAGATCATGTTGAGTTTTCCGCTGAGTAACCGGATCTCTTGCCTCATTAAGTATTGAGTGTTTGCATCAAAATGTGTGAAGTTTAGTGTTGATTTAAGATACGGCTAGTCTGGCTTCGTGGCCTTTTTTACTTAAGTTAATAAGCTCTTGGAGATGTTTCACATCTAGTGCTCTAAAGCCACCTGGCTCAGGAGTCATTGGCCTAACACTCATTACATGAGTTAATTAGAAAGCTTAAGGGTGTTAGACATTGTAGAGCCAGTAAAAAAAAAATGCATATCTTGCCTTGGTGGTTTCATCTATTAGGGATTCTTACAAATTTTATGGAACTTGTCTTGAGTTTAAGCGTAAAGCTTCATGATTGTATGTTAATTACACTTTACATATTTCAGAACATATGAGGTCTCAATTGTCCATTTATGAGTGATTTGATTTTGGATTTCCTTTTGACTGTGATAATGATGTTTGTCTTTTTAAGCGTGCTCATGAATAAGAATCATGATTTGTCTAAAACTTCTTTCTTGTTAACAACATACTGCTACAATGTTTGTGGGTATCATTCATGTTAAGCCCTCACAAGACTTTACTCGTCCACTAGAGAAAAATGCTTTGTGTTAGTTTTGTGTTATTTAATGTTTTGTGTTAGTTTTGTGTTTTTCGTGTTTTGTAGGTAGTTGAAAAAAAAAAAAAAAAAAAAAAACTACTGCTTTAAAGGGAAAAATACAAAGTTTGGAAGAAAGCACACTTTGAGAAGACCTAGTTGATGTTGTTAAGTTTAACCAAATCCAAGAAAAGGTTAAATTGGATTAAATTTCAGATTGGATAAAATTTCGGATTTGATTCAAATTTAGATTCTGCACACGTCTTAGTATTTTTACCATAACTTTCTGCTCAACTATTGGATTGAGATGATTCAAGTGGCATTAGAAAGATAACACAAAATAATACAATTTGTTATGAAATAGGATTTTCCTAATTCGGAAGGTTACTATGCCATAATCGTCCTGCAATAAAAGGACACAAATCTGGACGAATCCTATTCCGATTTCAAATTTCTATTTTGACTGGGAGACAGACCTCCGAATTATCTAGGTTTAATAGGGCTTCTAAGACTTTCCTAGGCCTATAAATAGACCTCTTTGTATTCAAGAAAATATACACAATTCCAAATAGCAAAATTGTACAGTTTTTCTCTTTTTAGTTTAGGTTTTCTTTATATTTAGGTTTTATTTTTATGTGGAGCTAAATTCCCAACTAAGGTTGGGGATGAAGCCTCACCGATGAAGAACATCAATACTTTCATGTAAGTCTTTATTTATCCATTTTAATTTGTTTAATATTTTAATTGTTTTACTTCTTTTCAATGTGTGTAGTGATTCTTGGATATCATTTGTGATTCAAGGATACACTTGATGATTTAAAATAATTTCACATAATTGATTGCTTGATTTTATTTGCCTAAATAATTGGATATCCCTTGTGATTTGTTCTATGGATGCATTTAGTGTTTCAATTAAGATTTGATATCTATTGTGATTTACGGATACATCTGATGACTTAAGTGATATTGGATTCCCCTTGTGATTTGTGCAACGAATGGATACATGGATGGTTTTGATTTGAAGCAAAGTAAAACATATCTAAGATTTTAATTGTGAGAACTTCAGATTAATACTGATAAACATGGAAGTATGTTGCTATGATTCGGTGAGTGTGAATTCCCAAACCTTAGTATTTTATCTCTTAGTTTATGTTTCATCTTTTAATTTTCAAAACTCAAAATTCAAAGCCCTTTTGGAACTAGGTTATGATTTAATTAGTTTAGATATAAATTGCTCTTTCAAAAACACAAGTCCTTGTGGGTTCGACCTCACACTTGCAAAATATTATATTGCAAATGATTCGTGCACTTGCGAGTATTAAAATTTGCACAACATGTACGTTCGGATACTATTGTCCACTGGCTCAAAGACTGGTCAATGAATGCTCATGATGGTCCCCCTAGTGTACGGTCGCACTATAGGTCAGGTGCATTCAGGTGGTCCCCTAGCATACGTTTGGTCTGTGAGGGGTGGATTTGGGTTTTGTTTTAAAAAGCCTCAAGGAGTTGGGCTACTCATAAGGGTTTAAGTATTTTGGTTTATAAAACCTTGTTTTATGAAAACATTAGTTATTTCATGGTAAATCATTAACCTTTTAAAATGGGTGTTGTTGTCTAGGCATTACACACTATTCTAAAGATATGCGATTTTTTCTTTTTTTCTTTTTGCTTATATTTTTTTTATAGGCTGTGTAATGTAATGAGTGTTAGGCCAATGACTCCCAAACTAGATGGCTTTAGGGCACTAGATGTAAAAACATTCCTATGAGCTTACTAACTCGAGTCAAAAAGGTTACGAAGCTAAACTAGCAATATAATCAACCAATTCAAACTTCTAACCTTTTTACGCAAACACTCAATACTTAATGAGGCAAGTGGTTTGGTTACTTAGTAAAAAACTCAAAATGATCATTTTTTTTTTTTTTCAAACTATATATATGCCAAGATTTATGCATCCAATAAGTCAATCAACACATCTCAAGATAAACATAATTGTTTTCAAATTTCATTCCTCACAAATTATATGCCAGTGTGCTCATGATGAATTCAAATAAAAACAAGTGAAGTCTCTTTTGCCAAAAAAAGGTAACAAGACTTAGATTCCTAATGAAATGATCATGTGTTCATAACTTTAAGCTCACTAATGAAACGTAAATCATAGTTAAAGTTTAGCCCATTCTTAAGAATAACATAACAACATTTTTTTTAACAAATAATCCAACTATAACACCACTATATATGCCCACTATGGCTACATCAAACATTGTCCTCAATGTGTTCGTTCAATTTTACCCAAAAAGGATGAAATCATGCTGAGAACAAGTACATGGTAAAATAAAAAAAAGTAAAAAAGATAGAACCTGATTGAGCTTGTCCCACATGATTGCTATCAACCAAGAATTAAGCACTAGAGCAGCCCATGAACATATTTCATGATCATATAGAAGGAACAAAGAACATAAAATAAAGGATAAAAAATTATACTAACAAAATAAGAAAGAAAATAAAACAAAATAAAATAAAATAGAATTACGAGGGATGAAAAAGAATGGGTTGCCTCCCATGGGTGCTAACTTTGCTGTCTTCAGCTAGACTCAACACAGCGGATGACGATCAGTCTTAATAAATAGGATCCTCCAAAATTAGCTCCTCTATCTCTGGGTTTCTCAACTCTAAGAATGGTTTCAAACGTTGGCCATTTACCTTGAAAATATTGTCATTCTTGGGATCCTCAATCTCAATGGCCCCATGGGTAGAAACAATACGTATTATGAATGGTCTAGACCATCGAGACTTAAGCTTGTCCAAGAACAGATGCGGAGGAGAATTGTAAAGATGGACTTTTTTGACAAGGTTCAAGGATCTTCTCAAAATGTTTTGGTCATGAGCCTTCTTCATTCGTTCCTTGTATTGCTTAGCACAATCATAGGCATCATCATGATTTCCTCCAATTCATTGAGTTGGAGCTTCCTGTGAGAACCAACCATGTTAAGATCAAAATTTAACTGCTTGATACACCATTAGGCTCTATGTTCCAACTCAACAGGGAGATGACATGCTTTACCGAACACAAGCCGGCAAAGAGATATGCCAATGGTATGCCCACAATGCATCATTTTGACCTTCGAGACCAATCTTTTCGATTAGGGTTTACTATTTTCTCTAATATCCTCTTGATTTCCCTATTAGATATCTCGACTTGACCATTTGTCTGCAAATGATAGGGAGTTGCCCGTAATCTCAACCGCTTGAAGTCTATTGGTGGGTTCGTAAGGAAGTCACTTATAGAAGATTGTCAAGTGGGGAGCTGAAGTAGATGAGCTTGGTGTGGTATACCTGGTCCGAGTATTTTAAGTTTACTTTGTTTGTACATTGATCTTTTATAGTGAAGTGATTTCTTGAGTTTGTCTGCCCTGAAATAGTGTTAAGTGCCAAAATATCCATATTTTAGCCCTTAAACTTATGTGTGTTAATTCCTTAATATTGTTAATTTTTGTTATTTTAGTTCCATTTTGTGTTTTCTATACTTTTGTAAACTTTTGAAAGAAAATGAAGTAAATCTAGAAGATTTGGGCTCAAAGAGAGAAATTAGGAAAAGTTGGAGCCACTGAAAGTGCGATTGATCGTAGGTTCTTTGCGATCGAGCGCACTACCAGAGAGGACAAGCAGCGAAGTAGCCAGGTGCAATCGAGCGCACACGGGGTGCGATTGAGCGCACTTGTGCACTGGTGACACATCAGCTGCGACCAGACTCCCTTTTCTTCCATATTAGGGTTTTCCAAGTCCCACTTGTAAGAGGACTAAAACCCTATGAATTTTCTTGGTTTACTAGTGTAACAAGGACTTCTAAAACCTTATAAATAGACCTCTAAACCTTGAGAAATAGCATGCTGGAAAAGACACAACTTTGGGGAGAGGAATTGGAGGCTACCTTTTGGTTCTTTCTTTCCATTTTTTTTTTTTTAATTTTTAATTTCATTATGTCTAGCTAACTCTTAAGGAGAGCTAGATTGAAGCCATAATTATGTTTATTTAATATTTCAATATTGGCGCGTTTGTGATAATCATATTGTGATGCTTAACTTGATTAATGCATGTTTTCTTGAATTCCTCATATGTATGTGATTGGCCATTATATGCATGTGGTATGAACTAGTTAATTAAATCAATGTGAATGACCGAGTCCTGGGTTTAATAATAGTAACGAAAGAAATCCACATTGGATTCTTGGATTAATCAACATGGAAAACCAGGAGTATACACCCATGCCCTAGGTTCCGTCTGTTTGTCGATTTTCATAGATTTATACTTTCTTAAAAAACAACTTAGTATACACTCATGCTAAATCCTTTGAGAAAGAAATGAGTTAGAGTATACACACCTATGCCTAACTCACATAATTGATTGCTTATTTGTCTTATTTTCAATGTATGGAGTGATTCTTGGATATCTTTTGTGATTCAAGAATACACTTGATAATTTAAGATAATTTAATTCACATAATTGATTGCTTGATTTTATTTTCCTAAATAATTGGATATCCCTTGTGATTTGTTCTACGGATACATTTGGTGTTTCAATTAAGATTAGATATCTTTTGTGATTTACGGATACATCTGATGATTTAATTGATATTGGATTCCTTTTGTGATTTGTGCGATGAATGGATACATGGGATGGTTTGATTAATTGTTTGAAGCATAGTAAAACATATCAAAGATTTTAATTGTGAGAACTTCAAATTAATATTGATAAACATAGAGTATGTTGTTATGATTCGGTGAGTGTGGATTCCTAAACCTTAATCTTTACCTTTTGTTTTATTTTATTTAGTTTATGTTTAGTCTTTTAATTTTCAAAACCAAATTCAAAACCTTTTTGGAACTAGATTAGGATTTAATTAGTTTAGATTTAAATTGCTCTTTCAAAAATACAATTTTCTGTGGGTTCGACCTCGCACTTGCAATCCATTAAACTACAATCGATTCGTGCATTTGCGAGTTAAATAAATTTGCACAACAAGTTTTTGGCGCCGTTGCTGGGGAATTGTTCAATTTTTTAAACCAATTTATTTCTAAATTAATTTTATTCTTCTACTAGTTATAATTAGGATTTTATTTTTCTGCAATTTGTTTTATTTTATTCGTGTTACTAATAAAAAAAAAAAAAAAAAAAAAGATTTTTCTTGTTTTTTTTTTGGCTTGTTTTACAGTTCTACCACAGCACCTTTCACATGCCCATGTTAGTGTGATCGATCGCAGTCATAGCAAAGGTAGCAGTTCTGTAGATTTTTGCCAAAAATTTATTTTTGGTCCGTTTTGTGAGTTTTTAAAATTTAGTTTTATTTTTTTTAATTTATTTATTTTTGTTTTTGTTAGTTAGTCATTTTTTTTATTTTATTTATATAAAAATTAAAAATTAAAAAAAAAAAAAGAAAAAAGAAAAGAAAAGAAATTGTTAATGTTTTATGTGGGATATCTGCATGCTAAAAAGTGAGGGGAAAGCATAAATTTTCATTTTAATGATTTTAATGCCTCTCCTAGTTATAGGACAGCAGCTCCTACCAACTACCCTCCAAAGTTTTACCCACATAAGACATGTTCATACTGTTCAAATCCTTATCATCATTATAGTGATTGTCCATCATGGGAACATGCTTCTAATTTTCTATATGAGCAAATGAACACCAGTTTCTCCAATACAGGGTTTGATTCAAACTTCAATTATTACAACCCGAACTGGAGCAACCAATCTAATTTCTCGTGGTTAGCTTAGGTTATAGGAAATTATGCCCACCAATTTGATAAATTGCACCATTCAGAATATCCACAGTTCAATCATCAAGCTCAACCTCCTGTTTTTCAATCTACCACTCAAGTGCCATAGCCTACATCACAGTCCTTACTGGAAGACATGATGAGAACATTAATAGAAAAAGTGAACCAATCCAACTCCCAAGCAATACAAGAGCTAAAAGGTTTTACTAATCAAGCTGTACAGGAGCTGAGGAATTCCAACATGGCTAATGGCAGAGACATACAAGAACTTAAGCAGGCCATGACCAAGATAGAAGGACAGATCGGTCATCTAGTTGCTGACTTCAACAGAATAGAGGAAGAAGAGCTTCAAAGTCAGCTGATGGCTGAAAGGCACTACATGATTGATGAGGATAATTCCAAAAATTCTTATCATGAGCATGCCCAAGTCACCATCACACTTGAGAGTGAAGAAATTGTGGATAATAAAGAGGAGGAAGAGAAAGAGGAGCAAGTTGAGCACCATGAGAATAGTGAGCCCCCAATGGATCCTAATTTGCCCAGTGACATGAAAGTGAGTACTGAAGCTCCTGCCTGTATCATTGTCCCTCTTGAGACACATCAAGAGCCTAAAGCTTCATCGCCTGAATGTCTCAAAGAGCCATCTTATGTCAAGATACTCAAGGACTTGTGCACACAAGCACACAAATCTAGGAACCACTTTCCTAAGACGATCCTTCAAAGCAAGAAATTCTACATAAGATGGCGAAACATCCTTCCAGAGGGGTATGAAGTTTTGAAGAAGAAGGGGTGGAAGGGATTGGTTGGACATCCGCATGATAGGGGAAAGCGCTGTAAAGTTTTCTCCTCTAGTTTATTTTCTGCACTTCACTCCAAAAATTCTTTCTTTCCTTTTTCATTACATGTTAATTTTCTTTGTTTTTGTTTCTAACAGCAATTAATCTTTTGATATTGTTTCTATGAAAAAAATATTGCTGTTAGTTTTTATTGACAGGTGTTTTGGTGTTTAAGTTTGAGGGACGCCCTAGCCTTGTTCACACTCAGATTTCTTTATTTCCGGTAATGTATTTCTATACTACACATTGAGGGCAATGTGTAATTCAAGTTTGGGGGTATGGAAAAACACTTTGTCTATTTATTTTTGTTCTTATTTGTTTATTTGTCATTTTGTGTTAAAAAATGATGTTGTCAAGTTTGAGTTAAACTGTAACTGTGATTTACATTTCATTAGCTCGCTTAAAGGGTTGAACACATCATTATGTCATTAGGAGTCTGAGTCCCTTGACTTATTTTTTGGTAAAAGAGATTTCACTTGTTCTCTTTGAGATTTGTTGGATGACCTATTGATGAATAACCATTGGCTTGCAAGATATAAAAATAAAAAAATAGAAAAATAAATAAATAAAGAGAAGGAAAAAGAAAAGAAAGATCATGTCGAGTTTTTCACTGAGTAACCGGACATCTTGCCTCATTAAGCATTGAGTGTTCGCGTCAAAAGGTGTGAAGTTCAGTGTTGATTTATGATATGGCTACTCTAACTTCGTAGCCTTTTTGACTTAAGTTAATAAGCCCTTAGGGATGTTTTACATCTAGTGCCCTAAAGCCACCTGGTTTGGGAGTCATTGGCCTAACACTTGTTACATGGGTCAATTAGAAAGCTTAAGGAAGTTAGGCATTGTAGAGCCTGTAAAAAAAAAAAAAAAAAAAATGCATATCTTGCCTTGGTTGTTTCATTTGATAGAGATTTTTACAAATTTTATGGAACTTGTCTTGAGTTTAAACTGAAAGCTTCATGATTGTATGCTAATTACACTTTACACATTTCAGAACATATGAGGTCTCAATTGTCCATTTATGAGTAATTTGATTTTGGATTTCCTTTTGACTGTTATGATGGTGTTTGTCTTTTTAAGTTTGCTCATGAATAAGAACCATGGTTTATGTGAAACTTCTTTCTTGTTAACAACATAGTGCACAATGTTTGTGGGTATCATTCCTGTTAAGCCCTCACGAGACTTCACTCGTCCACTAGGGATGCCTAGGGGTTTAAAAGACTTGTTGCATATGCTAAATGCAATCGTCTCTCCCACGAAAGAGGATTTATGTTTCTTGCTTTCATTTTATTTGTCATTTTGTTTTGCTAAGGGACTAGCAAAATGTAAGTTTGGGGGTGTTTGATAAGTGCTAAATATTGCATATTTGGACCCCTTTATTTACATTAGTTAATCCTTTAGCTGTGTCGTTATTTAATATTTTGTGTTAGTTTTGTATTTTTAGTGTTTTGTAGGTCATTAAAGAAAAACTACATATTTAAAGGGAAAAATGCGAAGTTTGGAAGAAAGCATACTTTGAAAAGACCTGGATGATGTGGTTAAGTTCAACCAAATCCAAGGAAAATGTTAAATCGGATTAAAGATCAGATTGGATAAGATTTCGGATCGGATTCAAATTCAGATTTTGTACACGTCTGAGTATTTTGATTATAACTTTCTTCTCAAATATCAGATTGAAGTAATTCAAATAGCATTGGAAAGCTAACTCAAAATACTACAATTTGTTGTGAAATAGGATTTTCCTAATTCGGGCGGTTACTATGCCAAAATCGCCCCACAATTAAAGGATACAAATTTGGACGAATCTTATTCCGATTTCAGACTTGTATTTTGACTGGGGGACAGACCTCCGAATTATCTAGGTTTACTTGGGCTTCTAAGACTTCCCTAAGCCTATAAATAGACTTATTTGCATTCAAGAAAAGAGGTAGAATTCCAGAGAGCAAAATTATACAGTTTTTCTCTTTTTAGTTTATGTTTTTTTTTTTTAGATTTAGGTTTTATTTTTATGTGGAGCTAAATTCCCAACTAAGGTTGGGAATGAAGCCTCACCGATGAAAAATATCAATACTTTCATGTAAGTCTTTATTTATCTGATTTTTTTGGGTTTAATATTTCAATTGTTTTACTTCTTTTCAATGTGTGGAGTGATTCTTGGATAGCTTTTGTGATTCAAGGATAGACTTGATGACTTAAGATAATTTCACATAATTGATTTCTTGATTTTATTTTCCTAAATAATTGGATATCCCTTGTGATTTGTTCTACGGATACATTTGGTGTTTTAATTAAAATTAGATATCTTTTGTGATTTACGGATACATTTGATGATTTAATTGATATTGGATTCCTCTTGTGATTTGTGCAATGAATAGATACATGAGACAGTTTTGATTAATTGTTTGAAGCATAGTAAAACATATCTAAGATTTTAATTGTGAGAACTTCATATTAATATTAATAAACATGGAAGTATGTTATTGTGATTCGGTGAGTATGAATTCTCAAACCTTAGTATTT
>NC_081550.1:10797165-10801002 GCF_901000735.1 Corylus avellana
GAAGTAAAATTCTACTTTGCTTCCAAATTTGAAATAGATGTTAGTCGCTTGAACATTATCTCTGTTAAAACTAAGCATTTAAACTTTTTGAAACAAGAAGTTAAATACAAAAAGATTGTTGAACAACTTTCTCATAAATTACTGCAATATAAGATTACGGCTTTCAATACTCTGATTAGTTTGCTTTGAACTTCCTACTGCCTTTTGGCATAGGAAAAAGCACATTGTTTCTTTACCATATACTAAAGATTTTTCTGAAAATAAAATTCCCACTAAACCCAAGCCCATTCAAATGAATGTTAAAACTTTAGATTTTTGCCAAAAAGAAATTGCAGATTTACTTGTCAAAGGTATCATTCGTAAGAGCAAGTCTCCTTGGTCTTGCACTGCTTTTTATGTTATGAAAAATGCTGAGGTTGAAAGGGGAACTCCTAGACTAGTAATTAATTACAAACCGCTCAATGATGTGCTAGAATGGATCAGGTACCCCATCCCTAATAGACTTAGTTAGTCGCACTAGTGAGGCTCTAGTCTTTTCTAAGTTCGACATGAAATCAGGGTTTTGGCAAATCCAGATTAATGATAAGGATAGGTATAAGACTGCTTTCACAACTCCTTTTGGGCATTATGAGTGGAATGTCATGCCTTTTGGTCTGAAGATTGCTCCTAGTGAATTTCAAAACATCATGAACGATATCTTCAACCCCTTTAGTCATTTTACTATTGTTTACATTGATGATGTTCTGATTTATTCAAAATCTATTGATGAACATTGGAAACATTTGAATTCGTTTCTAGAAACAGTCAAACACAATGGACTTGTTGTCTCAGCTAAAAAGATCAAGCTTTTGCAAACCAAAATTAGGTTCCTTGGTTTTGACATTTCTGAAGGTCAGATAAGACCCATTGATAGAGCTATTCAGTTCGCCGATAAATTTCCTGATGTTATTATTGATAAAACCCAGCTCCAAAGATTCTTAGGTTCTTTAAATTACATTGCAGATTTTAACAACGACCTGAGAAAACAGTGCAAGCCCTTGTTTGACCGTTTAGTAAATCATCCTCCTCCTTGGACTAACATTCACACTTCACTCGTTAGAGAGATTAAAATTCATGCCAAGACACTACCCTGCTTAGGTATTCCTTCCGATAATGCTTTTAAAATCGTTGAGACGGATGCTTCTGAAATTGGCTTTGAAAGCATTCTGAAACAAGTTGTTTCTCCAGGATCTCCTAAACAAATTGTTCGATTCCATTTCGGATCCTGGAACAATACACAAGCTAATTATAGTACTATTAAGATAGAAATTCTTTTCATCGTTTTATGCATTACAAAATTTCAATCTAATTTGTTAAATTAAAAGTTTCTGTTACGCATTGATTATAAATTTGCTAAATACATTCTGAAAAGAGATGTTGAAAACATTGCATCAAAACAAATTTTTTCTTGAAGGCAAGCTGTTTTAAGTGTTTTTGATTTTGATATTAAATACATTAAAGGTTCCAATAACTCTATTCCAGATTTTCTCACTCGTGAATTTTTGCAGTGCCAGCATGGCAAGCAAAAAGGATAAGGAGAAGATTGACTCCAAGTCTTTGGTCTTAAAACCAGAGTCTGCCATTAATGCTCCCGTTACTAATTCATCTATTGCTCTCGCTAACGGTTTCTCAGCTTTTAACCCTGGATCACCAGCTACCTACTCTAGTGCTCTTGTTTCAGATTATGACCCTTTTGTCATTTCTTTTAAAAAATCTACTATTCCTTTCATTAAATACGATAAAACATTAGCTTATGTCGTTCTTCCTCATTCCGAGCATTTATTTCATATTGAGATAAACCGCTCTCACATTAAATCTCCTACTCAAATTGCAGCTTCTTACTTTCCTTCCCAGTTTCATTGGATCCTTGAGCATCCTCTGAAAACTCTTTCATGCTACACTAATATCCTGCTCCAGACAAAGTCTGTTCATTTCAAACCCATTTACAGTAAAACTGAACCAAAAAAATTACTTTATCATAGTGTCTATTATGATAGAATCATTCCTGAAAAATAGTTGGGGGAACATCCCTCGACCCCAAGAAAATTCGACGATTTCCCCATCCCATTTTGCTATTATGATTACATTGATGCCTGGTTCAAATTCATGCTCTACCAAAACCCCAAGTTTGACCACTCTTGGTTCATAAACTTTGATAAAGAATTTGGAGGCATCCTCCCTCTCGGGCTTTCCAAATGGAGGGTGAAGTTTGGCCTTATTTATGATATCCTCCCACTAAAACTCGTTGAGACTTTCAAATCATTCAAGAATCTCTACAATACTGATGAACATAAGGCCAAATTTCCCCACATTCTGCATTTTGTCAAAAAGTTCAAAATTCCTTGGATCATAAAATGGCAATATGTCATTCTTGATGACAAGCTAGAATGACATTGATATGTAAAATGGTGGGATAATTACCCACGGGTTGATAATATCATCGAGAATGTCAAAAATCTAGCCCATTTGACAAAAATTCAAACCCCTCCAATTCCCAATCAATTAACCATTGGCAATCCTGCCAAACTGATAACTCTTAGTACATTCCTTTCCCCTCCAAAAGATGCCGCTACTCCCGCTACTTCTTCCAATTCTTCTAAGAAAAAAACTTCTGTGAAGAAAAAAAGAAAAGAAGGACAATTTAAAAGCACTTCTAGAATCTCTCAATGATAATTCTGATGAAGATGAAGAAGAAAATTCTGATGCATCTTTGGAAGCTACGTTTAACCCCATGAGAGAATGGTATGAAAATTTTGGTTTCCCTAGTGATAGCCCCGATGACTATTACCCTGGAATTAAAGATTTATAATCATTTGCTTTTCATAGTGGCACCGTTCATTTGCCTTTCACAGTGGCACCACTCACTTTCCCTTCGCAATGGCACCGTTCAACTTGCCTTTTACAAAGGCTCCGCTACATTTACCCACCAGGGTACCATTTCTATTCCTGAAGACATTTGCGTATCATCATGACACAGTTTCTGCTACAGTTCCTGCCGACACTACAGTTTCTGCTACAATTCCTGCCAATAGTACAGGATTCTACAGTTTCTACCAACATTACAGTTCTTTACTTTTACTGTTAACTTTCTCAATGTAATTTTTATTTACCCATTGGATTTTGTCTATAAAAGGACGAATCTCCCTCATTGTAAGGCAGAAGCTTTCAGCCTAAACATTGAAGTCATTCTGCAACTACCCTGCCTACTATTTGTAATCTCTTCTGCTCTTGTGTACTTTCACTACTTCTAAACTATGTTTGAATCTGTAAGTACTCTTGTCAATAAGATCTTTTGATATCTTTTCATTATCAATCTTTTCCATTTCTCTTTGATACACTCCAATTACGTTTGAATCTGGAAATTCTTGCATCATGTTTATTTTACTTGCAATTACCACCTACATGGATGGTTCTACTGCTTTATTTTCATCTATATATATATATGCTAGAATCTAATAAAAACTACATATTTTGCCCACAAAAGTCTATGTGCCAAGATGCCACATCATCTTTTTCTATTTTGTCTTTTCCCCTCGAAAAATGCTTTAGTGCAATAAAAAGACCATTTTTGGCCCATAAGTCCTAGGAGAAGCCATAGGCTCCATTCATAGTTGTTGTGACCTCACCCACTGATAGGCGTATCCCCGCTTGACACCTAAGACTTTTAAAAGCAAAAAATAGTCTTTTTATTGCAGTATAACATATCTCTTTTCCCTCCACCAAAAATATGATGTGGTATCTTGCCGCATGGACTTTTATGGGCAAAATGTGGAGTTTTTATTAGATTCTAACATTTCT
>NC_081550.1:10801102-10811523 GCF_901000735.1 Corylus avellana
ATATATTAGGAAAAACTTTTTTTTTTTTAATTTTGTAATTATTATTTTTTTAAATAAAAAATTTAATTAGGTGCAACGTCATCACTGATGACATACAGACTTATGCCAAGTGTCAAATTTTAATTGGTCCACATGGACTTCCGTTAAGTCAACTAACGGTCAACTGATAGAAGGACTAATTTGGTATTTTATCAAAAGCACAAGGACCTCCTGTTATAAAAATCAAACCCTTGGGGGCAAATAAAAAAAAAACGAAAGCCCAAGGAAGTATTATATATATATATATATATATAAGTGCTTTTGTAATTCTAATTAAATTACAAAATTTATAGGATGTCACAGATTTTATTTTTCTACTAGTTATAATTAGGATTTTAATTTTATAATTTGTTTTTTTCATTTTTATTTTGTTTAATAATTGTTGCTTACAAAAAAAAAAGAAAAAAAAAAAAAGAAGAGATTTTATGTTGTTTATGTTTTTCTAGATTTCTGCGAACCAGTCCCTGCTAAGACGCTCGAGCGCACTCATGCTCAAGTCAGCAAGCAGCGTGCACATCTGCACTCGATCTTTTCAAGCTTGCGCTCAAGCGCAAGGCAGGCGTGCGCTCAAGTGCACCGGCACAGTAGACAACATCAGCAAGGATCCCGCGCACCTGCGCTCAACCATTTCCTACGCACGCATGCAGCAGGCAGCATTACTGGTGGATCAGCGCAACTGCCCTCAATCGCACGTACCCTGAGCTTGAGTGCACCCCCGTAGACTGCAACAAAACGGACCAGTCCCTCAAATTTTGCCAAACTTATGTTTGGTCCGTTTTGTGAGTTTTTGTTTTTTATTATTGGTATTTTTGTCTATTTTATTTTCAAAAAATAAAAATAAAAATTGGTTATTGTTTCATATGGAGGTGTGTTTTGTTTTAAAGAGTGGGGGTGAAGCATGAATTTTCAATTTGGTATTTTTAATGCTTCACCTAGTTGTAGGACACCAGCTCCTACTAACTACTCTAACAATTTTTACCCACATGGACTATGTTCATATGCTCCAATCCTCATCATCAGATTGAAAATTGTCTATCCTATGAGCAATTTTCCAATTTTTCTTATAAGCAAATGAACACTTCCTTCTTCAACCTGGGGTTTGAATCAAACTTCAATTTTTATAACCCAGACTGGAGCAACCATTCTAATTTCTCGTGGCATATCTTGGCCAAGCACATTCATATGAGAAATTCAATAAAGCAGGAATTAATCAAGTTAAGCATCACAATACGATTATCGCAAAGGCACCAATATTGAAATATTAAAGAAACATAATTAGGGCTTCAATCTAGCCCTACGAAAGTATTTAGTTATACATGAGTTTGATACTAAACATCTTCATAAAATAAAATAAAAGGAAAAGGGTAAACCCGAAATACGCTACCTTGATGCCTCCAATTCTTCTCCTTCAAATTTTGTGTCCAAAATTTTGAGGCTTAGAGGTCTATTTATACGCTTTAGGACGACTCTAGAAACTTTAGAAACCCTAGAAAATTTGGAGGTCTAGGTCCTATTACCACTAGGACTTGGAAATCCAAGTTTGGAAAGGAAAAGGCGTCCTGGCCGCCTTTGGTTTTCCTCCAACGCACGGGTGCGCTCAATTGCAGCTCGTGTGCTCGATTGTACATCTGCAATCAATCCTTCTTCTAACGCACACGAGCGCATTCTGCGCACGATCCATGGCTTGGGAGCCCGAGCCTAGGTCCCCTGCGATCGATCGCATTTTCAGCCTTGTCCCACTTTTTACCTTTTATGCTACAATTTCTAGAATTGCTTCCTTTTCCTTAAAAAAAAAAAAAAAAAAAAAAAAAAAAAAAAAAACTTATAATAAGACATAAAACACAAAAATGAAGTAAAGTTGCACAAACTAACAAAACTAAGGGATTAACAAATATAAATTAAGGGGCTAAAATATGAATATTTTAGCACTTATCACACTCCCAAACTTAGATATTGCTAGTCCGTTAGCAATACTAAACTAAAAACAAAAGGAAAGACAGAAAACAAAAAGATAAATCCATCTTTCGTGGGAAGTACGATTGCATTTAGCTTATGCAACAAGCCTTTTAAACTCTTAGGCATTCCCTAGAGGAATATCTAGGACGGTTTTCCAGAAATGTTACCCACAAACATTATTCAAGAGTTCATGTTATCCAAAAGTTTAAGTATCACTTAAAACCATGATTTTCATTCATTAGCAAGCTTAACAAGGTAAACTCCATCTTCTCAATGAATTAGAATTTTAAAGTCTAATCACTTACAAAAGACAGGCTAAGGCATCACAAGTTCAAAACAATGTAAAGTGAATTAGTATAAAAATATGAAGCTTCCAAGTAATTCCAAGGTGCAATGTCTCAATATCTCAAAGTTCACTGAAATTCCCATCAGAATGAACAACAATGGCATCTTTTTCTTTTCTTCTTTCTTCTTTCTTTTTTTTTTTTTTTAATTTTTTTTTTTATCAAGCTCTGCATTGTTTAGTTCCCTTAAGCTTTCTAATTGATCCATGTAGCGAGTGTTAAGCCAATAACTCCCAAACCAGATGGTTTTAGGGCATTAGGTGTAAAGACACCCCTAAGGACTTACTAACTCAAGTCAACAATGCTACGAAACAAAACTAGCCATAAATTTAACCAAATCAAAATTTTAACCTTTTGATGTGAACACTCAATGCTTACTGAGGCAAGAGGTCCAGTTATTTAGTGAAAAACTTATCAATGATCAATTATTTATTCTTTTCTTTTTTTTTTCAATTATATGTAATATGCCAAAGTGTCCATCCAACAAGGCATCCAGTTTCTCCCAAGACATAGAAACATACACATCAAACTCACATGTCATACCCCACAAATTATGTGCTAATGTGCTTGTGTCAGATCATATCAGATATATGAATTCTCAAATGCCTAAAGTAAGTAACCAAACTTAAAACTCAATCATTAGATTATGTGTTCTAAATTTTAAGCTTACCAATGAAAATCAAATCACAATTTTTCAAATCAATAAAAAATTTAAGACAAACATGGACAAGCATTTTTTTTAATATATATATATATAAATAGACAAAGTGTGTGTAAATGTCCCCCATACCCCCGAACTTAAAGTACACATTGTCTCCAATGTGTATATAGCATGGAAAGATCTGACCTAAAAGATGGAGAACTATCTGGACTAGCATGGCTCAAAGCACTCCCAAACTTGAATGCAAGCACACTTTTTCTCTGAAAAACAAGCTACTAAAAGAACAATGGAAAACAAAAAGAAACTAAAAATAAATAAAAAATGAACAACAACAGAAATAAAAAAGGATATGATGTGGGGTGCCTCCCATGAGCGCTAAGTTTAACGTGTTCAACCAGACTGTGGTCCTGCTTCAGTACTACTGTTCTACATATTGGATAGACTGGAGTACCAAATCTTCATCTCTTGGTGCAAAGTTCATTTCAATATATGGCTTCACTCTGTGGCCATTCACCTTGAATGTCTGATTTTTCTGTGGGCTATGCACCTCCAAAGCTCCATGAGAGAACACTTTGGTCACAACACAAGGACCAAACCATCTAGACTTAAGCTTACCAGGGAAGAGTCTTAATCTCGAATTATAGATTAACACCTTCTCTCCCACATGAAACTTCATCCTGACAAGTTGCTTATCATGATACGCCTTGGTCTTTTCCTTGTAGAGCTTGGCGTTCTCATATGCATCTTGCCTCAATTCCTCAAGTTCATTTAGTTGTTTCTCTTGTCACCAGCTTGTTTCATGTCAAAGTTGAACTTCTTGATGGCCCAATACGCTCTATGCTCCAACTCCACTAGTAGATGACATGCTTTCCCAAAAACCAACCGATATGGAGACATACCGATAGGGGTCTTGTATGCAGTCCTATAAGCCCATAGTGCATCATTCAAACGTAGAGACCAGTTTTTCCTATTGCTATTCACTGTCCTTTCTAGGATGTTTTTGATCTCTCTATTGCTTATCTCCACTTGACAACTGGTTTGACAATGATATGAAGTGCCAACCTTATATATGATCCCATACTTCTTTATCAAAGAAGCAAAAGCCTGATTGTTGAAATGGCTACCTCCATCACTGATTATTGCACTTGGAGTTTCAAACCTAGCAAAGATGTTTTCCTGCAAAAACTTCACAACAACTTTGTGATCATTAGTCTTTGAGGGGATAGCCTCGACCCATTTAGATAGATAATCCACACCCACAAGAATATATAAACAACCATATGAGTTAGGAAATGGACCCATGAAGTCAAGACCCCACACATCAAAGAGCTCTACCACTTGAATGTTTTGCAATGGCGTCTAATTTCTGGATGAGATATTACCTGTCCTTTGGTATCTATCACAGGAGTTGCAAAACCAAAATGCCATCTTGAAACACATTAGGCCAATAAAAACCAGATTGCATACTTTAAGTGTTGTTCTCTTGGATCCAAAGTGTCCTCCACAGACAAACTGATGGCAATGCTGCAATATGTTCATGTGCTCCTCCTCTGGGACATACCTTCTAATGATTTGATCATGACAAAATTTGAATAGATAGGGGTCATCCCAATGGTAATGTCTAGATATAGACATCAACCTCTTCCTTTCTTGACTAGACATACCTGGAGGAAAAACCTTGGCAGTTATATAATTAAAAATTATCTGCATAGCATGGAAATTTGGCATCTAGTGTAAATAACTGCTCATCTGGGAAGTTTTCATTCAAAAGAAGCTTATCTCCTTCTTCGTCATGAAGTAGCCTGGATAGGTGATCTACCACCACATTCTCACTTCCCTTCTTATCTCTAATCTCAAGGTCAAACTCTGGTAGTAATAGTACCCATCTGATCAATCGAGGCTTTGCATCTTTCTTAGCAAACAAATATCTCAAAGTAGCATGGTCAGTGAATACAATAACCTTAGAACCAATCAAGTATGATCTAAACTTCTCCAAAACAAATATGGCAGCTAACAATTCTTTCTCAGTAGTAGAATCATTTTGCTGAGCATCATTCAATGCCCTAGAAGCATAAAAATAGCATGAGGTACCTTATTTATTCCTTGGCCTACAATAGCTCCCAAGGCAAAGTCACTGGCATCACAAATGAGCTCAAATGGAAGGTTCCAATCAGGTGCCATCATTATTGGTGTAGATATGAGCAACTTCTTCAATGCGTTGAAAGCATTCACACATTCTTCAGTGCATTCAAACTTGGCATCCTTGGCTAGCAGTGCACAATGAGGTCTAGAGATCTTGGAGAAATCCTTAATGAATCTTCTATAGAACTCAGCATGTCCAAGAAAACTTCTTACACCCTTCGCTGTTATAGGAGGAGGGAGGAGATGATGTCAATCTTGGCCTTATCCACCTTAATGCCCTTGCAGGAAATCGAATGACCTAACATAATGCCTTGTTGAACCATGAAGTGGCACTTTTCTCAGTTGAGCACTAAGTTGCATTGTTCACACCTCTTGAGGACAATCTTCAGATGATGGAGGCATTCATCAAAATCAGATCCAAAAACACTAAAATCATCTATAAATACCTCAATAAATTTCTCCACCATGTCTGAGAAAATGCTCATCATGCATCTTTGAAAAGTGGCTTATACATTGCAGAATCCAAATGGCATCCTTCTATAAGCAAATGTGCCAAAAGGACAGGTGAAGGTGGTCTTTTCTTGGTCCTCTAGTGCTATTGCAATATGGTTGTAGCCACTGTACCCATCCAAGAAGTAGCAGTATCTATGGCCAGCTAACCTTTCTAGCACCTGATCAATGAAGGACAAAGGGAAATGATCATTTCTGGTCACCTTGTCAGCCTTCTATAGTCGATACAAACCCTCCAACCAGTGGTTATTCTTGTAAGTACTAGCTCATCTTCTTCTTTCTTCACCACTGTGATCCCACTCTGATTTGGTACCACTTGAACTGGACTTACCCACTTACTGTCTGAGATTGGGTAAATAATGCCAACATCCAACAATTTCAACACCTCAACCTTCACTACCTCCCTCATGTGTGGGTTGAGTCTTCTTTGTGCATCCTTGGTTGGCTTTGCTTCATCCTCAAGGAAGATTTGATTCATGCACTTGGTTGGACTTATCCCTTTGATGTCAACAATAGTCCATCCTAAAGCAGTTTTATGCTCTCTAACAACTCTCAACAGCTTCTCTTCTTCCCCAAAACTTAGATTTGCAGCAACAATCATAGGTAGTGTCTGGTTCTCTCCCAAGTAAGCATATGTCGGATGCTCTAACAACTACTTCAATTCCAAATTTGGTGCCTGGACAATAGAAGAGACAAGAGTAGTATTAGTAGGCACAAGAGTCTCAAAGGGAGGGATGTACTTACTTGAATGTGGTGGAGAGGCCTCAAGGAGGTGCACAGCTTTAATGATGTCATCAGTAACATCTTCAAAATTTGGCTCAATGTCCTGCCTTGTGAAACTATGGGTGAGGGTAGCCTCCAATGGATCAATGTGATGGACTCGAAAAACTTTCTCAACAACACCTTGAATGATACAGACATTAAAGCATTCCATATTATCTTGGGGTAATTTCAATTCATCAAATATTTTAAATTTTATTTCCTCACCATTTATCTTCATACTTACAGTACCCTTTTTCACACAAATTTTTGTATCAGCGGTTCTCATAAAGGGTCGTCCTTAGATGATAGGCAAAGGCAATGGCATAGGGGATTCTTCCATATCTAATACAATGAAATTAGCAGGTAAAATAAATTGACCTACTTGTACCAAGACATCCTCCAGTATACCTCTTGGTCTTTTTATGCTTTTGTCTGCCAATTGTAAGGTGATTGAAGTTGGTTGAAACTCCCCCAAATCCAATATCTCATACACAGTGAATGGCAATAGATTGACCCCTGCTCTTAGTTCCAGTAGTGCCTTTTCAAAAGATGGTCTCCTATCCTACAAGGAATGGTAAAACTACATGTATCTTTCAGCTTTGGTGGTAATTTTCTTAACAACATCGCAGTTAAAGCCATTGTTTCATGCTCTTGAAACTTCCTTTTATGTGTGTAACAATCCTTTAAAAACTTAGCACATATAGGAATTTGTTGAATTGCATCTAATAAAGGAATATTAATTTCTACTTTTCTCAAAGTTTCAAAAATATCAAGCAATTGCTTTTCTTTCTTTGGATTTACTAACCTTTGAGGGAAGGGTGGTGCATTCACCTTCTCCATTTCACTTATCTTGGATGTGGAGGCTTCATCTGGAGATGCCTGTGCTGGCTCATCAGCCCCTATGATCTTACCATTTCTGAGGGTTGTGACTGCTTGCAGTTGCTAGTGACCTCCTGGATTGGGTATTGTTTGGGCTAAAAATTCACCCTTCTTTCACTAAGCTCCCTATCCAGTTGCCCCATTTATGCTTCGAGTATTTGAATAGCTTGATTGGTCCTTGCATTGGTTTAGTGTTGCAAAGTCGCAAATTGTCTTTGCTCAGTCATAAAGTTTTGTTGCAAAGTCACCAGTTGGAACACAATACTTTCCAGGTCATTCTTTTTTGATTCCTGAACTGGTTGGATGGCATGTTGGGAGTTCCTCTGCTGCCCTTGGGGGTTCAGAACATTTTGGTTGTTACTCCATAAAAAGCTAGAGTGGTTGCGCCACCCTGGATTGTAGGTGTTGGAGTATGGATTGTTCTTAGGAGGATAATTGTTCTGTCCCATATAGTTCACTTGCTCCTGATTTGCAAATTAATACAAAGGACAAGTCTCAGTAGTGTGATCAGAATGGGAACATATGGCACATACCTAGAGTTGTGCGGCTTGCTGAACAAAAGAGATGTTTTGAGCAGTCATGGCTTTGACAATTATATCTAGCTTTCTCTCCATGGTAGCCATCTGATTTTGAACTCGACCATTCATGTTCAAGTCATACATGCCCTTACTCTTTACTCCTTGCCTCCATCTGGAGGAGAATTGTTGGGAGTGCTCACTCAATGTCTCGAAGAGCTACAGGGCTTCCTCACTGCTCTTTTCCATAAGCACACCTCCACAAGCTGAATCAACAATACCTTTGTTAGTGTCATTCAAACCTTCATAAAAAGTTTGTACCTGATCATCTTGAGATACGTTATGATGTGGACACCTAAGAAGCAGCTCATTGAAGTGCCCTCATGCTTTAAAGAAAAGGACTCCATCTCTTTGTTGAAATGTTTGAATTTCCCTTCTAAGTTGCCTTGTCTTTTGAGCTGGGAAAAACTTTTTGAATAATTTTGTGGCTAACTCTTCCCGAGTATGAACGGAATCTGCAGGCAAGGAATTGTACCACAACCTAGCATTATCTTTTAAAGAAAAAGGGAAGATGATTAACCTGATTCCCTCTGGAGTTAAGCTCTGGATGTTGTGAGACATGCAGAGATCAAAGAACTCCCTAAGCTACAAGTGTGGATCCTCAGTAGTTGCGCCCTTGAAGTGAGTCAAAGTATTGAGTATGTTTGATAAGTGCCAAATATTGCAAATTTAAACCCCTTTATTTACATTACTTAATCCTTTAGCTGTGTCGTTATTTAATGTTTTGTGTTAGCTTAGTGTTTTTAGTGTTCTGTAGGTTCTTGAAGAAAAATTGTAGCTTTAAAGGAAAAAATGCAAATTTTAGAAGAAATCACACTTCGAGAAGATGTAGATGATGTGGATAAGTTTACCCCAATCAAGGAGAGGATTAAATCGAAATTTCTCTAATCGGAGTCAAAATCGGATTGGATTTAAAATCAGATTTTGTACATGTCTCAGTATTTTCAACATAACTTTCTATTCAAATATCAGATTGAAGTAATTCAAGATGAATTGGAAAGATAACTCAAAATACTACAATTCATTGTGAAATATGATTTTCCTAATTCAAACGGTTACTATGCCAAAATCCCCCCATAATAAAAGAACACAAATCTGGACGAATCCTATTCCAATTTTAGACTTCTATTTGGACTGGGAGACAGACCTTTGAATTATTTAGTTTACTAGGGCTTCTAGGACTTCCCTAAGACTATAAATAGACCTCTTTTCATTTAAGAAAAGAGAAAATTCCAGAGAGCAAAATTCTACAGTTTTTCTCTTTTTAGTTTAGGTTATCTTTAGATTTATGTTTTATTTTTATGTGGAGCTAAATTCCCAACTAAGGTTGGGGATAAAGCCTCACTGTTGAAAAACATCAATACTTTCATGTAAGTCTTTATTTAACTAATTTTATTGGATTTAATATTTCACTTGTTTTGCTTCTTTTCAATGTGTGGAGTGATTCTTGGATATCTTTTGTGATTTAAGGATACACTTGATGATTTCAGATAATTTCACATAATTGATTGTTTGATTTATTTACCTAAATAATTGGATATCCCTTGTGATTTGTTCTACGGATACATTTGGTCCAATTAAGATTTGATATCTTTTGTGATTTACATATACATCTAATGATTTAATTGATATTGGATTCCTCTTGTGATTTGTGCAATGAATGAATACATGAGATGGTTTTGATTAATTGTTTGAAGCATTGTAAAACATATCTACGATTTTAATTGTGAGAACTTCAGATTAATATTGATAAACATGGAAGTATGTTATTATGATTCGGTGAGTGTGAATTCTCAAACCTTAGTATTTTATCTCTTAGTTTATTTTAATTAGTTTATGTTTGTCTTTTAATTTTTAAAACCAAAATCAAAACCCTTTTGGAACTAGATTAGGATTTAATTTGTTTAGATATAAATTGGTCTTTAAAAAATACAATTCTCTGTGGGATTGACCTCGCACTTGCAATCCATTAACTACAATCGATTCGTGCATATGCGAGTTAAAATAAATTTGCACAACATATGTGAGGGGACAGATTGAACGTGCCCTGTACTTCTGGTTGGTATCCAGTACATGATGGCTGGTCGAGGTTTTGTGGAATGAAGGTATGCTTCATAGGTCGCCTCACTGGTGGTGGTTGGTTCATGAGATGTTCCGCCATTGGTTCCTCAACCTTGAGTTCTTCTTCTTCGGTGTTAGTGTTATCTCTGGGCCTTTGTCGAATGGTCCGCTCAATTTCTAGATCAAGTGGAATGATTGTTGAGTTGTTAGATCGAAGCCCTTGCATGAAGAAGATTAGCCTTTGCAGTCACAACAGCTTCAATATTGCTGTCTGGATGCTCCTTGAAACTACGCTTGATCACTCTCAAGTGTGCACTCGATCGCTCTCGGAATACATTCGATTGCAGTAACAGAATGTTGAATGTTGTAAAACTGAAACAGAACAGAAAACAGGGAAAAAAATGAAAAATTTTGGATTTGGATAAAATAAAAACAAAATAGATTTAAAACTAAAAATTAAAATAACATAACTAAAGGAAAATAATTCTAAAC
>NC_081550.1:10811623-10836531 GCF_901000735.1 Corylus avellana
AAAAAAAAAAAAAAACAAAACAAAGGAAAAGAAAAAAAAAAAAAAATCATTGATAAGCTTTTTATTGAGTAACTGGACCTCTTGCCTCAAAACATTGAGTATTCAAGTCAAAAGTTAAAAATTTTTGATTTGATTGATGTCATGGTTAGTCTGGCTTTGTAGCCTTTTTTACTCGAGTTAGTAAGTCCTAGGGGTGTCTCTACACCTAATGCCCTAAAACCATCTGGTTTAAGAGTCATTGACTTAACACTCGTTACATGGGTCAATTAGAAAGCTTAAGGGAACCAAACATTGCACAACCTGACAAAGAAAATATATATATATATATATATATATATATATCATTGTTGTTCATTCTAATAGGGATTCCAGTGAACTTTGAGATATTGAGACATTGCACGTTAGAAATAATTAGAAGCTTCATAATTTTGTGCTAGTTCACTCTACACTGTTTCGAACTTGTAATGCCTTAGCATGTCTTTTGTAAGTGATTGAACTTTAAAATTCCAATTCATTGTGAAGATGGAGTTTATCCTTTTAAGCTTGCTAATGAACAAAAATCATGGTTTTGAGTGATACCTTAATTTTTAGATAACATGAACTATGCATGATATTTGTGGGTAACATTCTTGGAAAACCCTCACGACACTTCACTCGTCCTCTAGGAAATTTCTAAGGGTTTAAAAGGCTTGTTGCATATGCTAAATACAATCGTACATTCCACGAAAGATGGATTTATCTTTTTGTTTTCTGTTTTTCATTTTGCTTTTAGTTTTGTATTGATAAGGGACTAGCAATATGTAAGTTTGGGGGTGTGTTAAGTGCCAAAATATCCATATTTTAGCCCTTAAACTTATGTGTGTTAATTCCTTAATATTGTTAATTTGTGTTATTTTAGTTCCTTTTTGTGTTTTCCGTGCTTTTGTAGGCTTTTGGAAGAAAATGAAGTAAATCTGGAAGATTTGGGCTCAAAGAAAGAAATTGGGAAAAGTTGGAGCCCCTGAAAGTGCAATCGATCACAGGTTCCCTACGATCGAGTGCACTACCAGAAAGGACAAACATCGAAATAGCCAAGTGCGATCAAGCGCACTCGTGTGCTGGTGGCACATCAGCTGCGGCCAGACTCCATTTTCTTCCATATTAGGGTTTTTCAAGTCGCACTTGTAAAAGGACTAAAACCCTACGAATTTTCTAGGTGTACTAGTGTAATAAGGACTTCTAAAACCCTATAAATAAACCTCTAAACCTTGAGAAATAGCATGCTGGAAAAGACACAACTTTGAGGAGAGGAATTGGAGGCTACCTTTTGGTTCTTTCTTTCCTTTTTTTTTTATTTATTTTAATTTCATTATGTGTAACTAACTCTTAAGGAGGGCTAGATTGAAACCCTAATTATGTTTATTTAATATTTCAATATTGGCAGCTTTGTGATAACCATATTGTGATGCTTAAGTTGATTAATGCCTGTTTTCTTGAATTCCTCATATGTATGTGGTTGGCCATTATATGCATGTGGTATGAACTAGTTAATTAAATCAATTTGGATGACCGAATCCTGGGTTTAATAATAGTAACAAAAGAAATCCTCACCGGATTCTTGGGTTAATCAACATGGAAAACCGGGAGTATACACCCATGCCTTAGGTTCCGTGTGTTTGTCGATTTCCATAGATTTATGTTTTCTTAAAGAACAACTTAGTATACACCCATGCTAAATCCTTTGAGAAAGAAAAGAGTTAGAGTATACACCTATGTCTAACTCGTTGCTTAGGAAAATCAATAGCTTAAGGAGTATACACCCATGCCCTTAGGTTGGCAAACATTAGGTATTCATAATATGATTGGATCATTGGCATATTGTTATATTATTTGAGAATGATTAATGGTGGATATCAAAGCCCTACCTTTACTTTATCTTTATATATTTTTAGTTCTTTTTCATAACATCAATCTAGTGATAACTTGATATTTTTAATTAATTCTAAATAAAATCAACAATCCTCGTAGGATCGATCTCGTACTTGCTGTACTATACTATCGTTTGATCTTGTGCACTTGCGAGTAAAACGTACCAAGTATTTGCCTATTAATTTTGGTGGGTATTTGGAACAACAAATAGTTTTACTTTTAATGTGTTTAAGGATTTCCACTTTGTCAACATAATCTTGTATTGTTGACGTGTGAATGATTTATCTCTTTTTGGTGTTTTCGAGATTATTATTGTTGCAGTATTTCATTTATTATAGGAGTAAATTCATTTGGCCTCCAGAAATGTCACGCATTTTGCAAACATTCCTCCGAAGTTTAAAAACTCATCACTTTGGTGTATCGATCTTTTGATTTTTTTCAATTACCTCCATTCCGTTAGAGATTGGGATTAAATTATACGGTAGAAATGGTAAAAAGACCTTTATACACCTTGCGGTTCACCTTGGTGACCCTCGGTGGGTAACTTTGTGGGTCAATGACCCACCCACAATAATAATAATAATAATAATAATAAAATTTTAATTTTTTAATTGAAAACGAGGGCATTTTAGGAATTTCACTCTTCCGTTAGGATTTAACAAAAAATCCTAACAGAAGGTGGTAATTGGAAAAAATTAAAAGATCGATACACTAAAATAAGAATTTTTAAATTTTGGAAAAATGTTTGCAAAAGGCATGGCATTTCAAATGGTTAAGTGAAGTTACCCCTTTATTATATTTACTGCATATTGTGTTTTGAGCATTGAGGATGGGATCTTGATCCCCTGTAGAGAATCTTGCCAAAATATGTTATCTCATAAGAAAATGCTATTTTGGTCTCTTCTCACATTGAGACACACAGAAAAGCGTGCCGTTGTGTGATAAAAATAAGGATAGGGCTACACTGCCGCCTAACTGTAGCCCAGTGTTAAAGGAAGGAATTTTAAGTTAATCTGATGAAAGTAATTTTTTTTTTTTTTTTTTTTTTTTTTTTTGAGTTTTAGGGAAGATAATGGGGTGAGCATTCCTAACAGTTTCTTCGTCATTTTTCCTATATTCAAAGATCCAAACTACATTTTACTTCTCTATGTCAAAATATACCATAATAGTTTCCCTTAATCATTCCCTATATCATTAAAATATATATATATATATATGAGAGGAGAGAGGAGAGAGAAACTTTTTTTTTTTTTTAATAATTATAAGGATTGCAATAGTGGAACCCTATACTTTGGGTTCCACTTTAGCGATCTTCATGGTTGAGGCTCATTTAGGGAGTCTACTGTGAGATGATTTTTGCGATTTTTTTGGCATATTCCCTACACAGGGAACAGACTCCCTTATAGAGTCTGCTGGGAATACTCTAAAGCTGATGGCATAAAATGCTTTTGCTCGCTATCTTCCCCCTCGGACCTCATTATAAAAGAAACTGTTTCCACTGTCAATCAACCATTTGCTGTAAAGGAAATACCAAATCTAGATCTGAACCTCAAAATGTATTATATTTCACAATCTTGGCTGTGACTCTTTTATCAATTGTATATGTATCTCTTAGTTTTCTCAGCTTTTCTTGTAGCTGGTCTGAAGCTAAGAAATATTTGGATGTCTTTTGTTGCATCCACAACTATCACCATGAGTAGCTACAACCAGTAATGTCGACAACATTTCTGTTTGCTTCTTCCATCTTAATGATCATGCTCCGAGCATGAAATGGATTAATGCAATGGATAGTATACTTATTTTGGTCTTAATTTGGTTATTTGTAATTTTCTTATTTTGTTGTAGAAATAAAAATAAATGGATTTTTTTATTTTTTTTCGTTTTTATCGTGTTTAATGAAAAATATATGCATGCATGAACCTTCTTAATACAAATAAATAAATCAACTTATCCTCAAAAGCTTGACAATTTCAGTGTTCAAGATGCTAATATTTTTGTCCCGAATGATTTTTGGTGAAGT
Source organism: Corylus avellana (assembly GCF_901000735.1). Classification (NCBI taxonomy): domain Eukaryota; kingdom Viridiplantae; phylum Streptophyta; class Magnoliopsida; order Fagales; family Betulaceae; genus Corylus; species Corylus avellana. Next base: position 10,815,552 of record NC_081550.1, read on the forward strand.
CAATTTCGAGAAAATAAGGGAGTACTTCTATAGAGCCACCATTCATGATGTACAACGTACACGGATAGCTTCCATTAGAGAAATACTTCTGAAGCACATCATCATCATCTAGTACTGGCTATATAGGACAAATTTCGAATATTGTATGTATCACAACTAGGAAGGGTATGTTTGGGTGCGCATTTAAAGAGTCTAAAAGTACGTTTAACACTTAAAAAGTCAATTTGATAAAAGAAAATACCCGTTTGATAAAAACAATTGAAAGTGTTTTTAAGAGTTCAAAAAGCCTAAAAATGATCAAAACGCACTTTTGATAAAAGCTTAAAAATAAAACTTTTGCCAAAAGCGTTTTTTGATTTAAAAATTTTATTTCTCAAACACAATTCCAAGTATACTCTAAATTCATTGTGATAGCTTACTAACATATGAAAAAAGTGTCTTTATAACATAAAGACGTGCGTCAAGTAAAACTAAGAACATATTTGATATTGCATTAGAAAGTAAAGCTTTTAAAGTTAAAAAATAAATAAATAAAATAAATAAAAAACTTTTTAGTAAAAGCTTTATTTTTAAGTTATTTTTAACTTTTTAGAAAAAGCTTTTATTTTAGAAAAAGCACATTTTGACTTTTTTTTTTTTTTTTTGAGTAAAAAAGTCAAAATACTTCAAAATTTTTTTTACCAAATATGCTAATTTTTTGTTTGACATAATTTTCTAGGTATTAAAAATACTTTTTACCCTCCTTAACCTAATTCTAAACTAGCTTTAAGTCTGTTTGGTTAAAAAAAAAAACACAACTTTTTTGCTCTAAAAAAGTTTCAAATTGCAATTTGAAAAAAGTTTGAAAATGAGGTTTCTTTTTTAAAGTTCTTTCTGACTTTTTCTAGAAACAAAAATCATATTTCCAAATTCAAACCCAAATAAACTCTAAATCTAATGCAGTTTGAAAACTTTAGCCCATAGCTTGGTAAAATTAGGTTGGTTGTACCTCCTTCAATTACCCCCAATCTGTCCCGGGGCTGGGGGGAAGATAAAAGCAAGAGGTTGCCTCCTTAGTCCTTTCTTAACCACTAAAAGGAAACATAGCTATTAAAGAATGAAAGAAGGAAAAATGACATTTATGATCGAAAATTGACACATGAGATCACAAGCCTTATAACTTGCTATACATTCTAACAACTATGCCCAGTAAGGTCTCCCCCTGGAAAAGAATGGTTAGATAATCTGAGAGTCTCTTGATCAACCAGCATCTCGGCTTGATCAACCGGCGTCTCAGCTCACCATCTCGGCTCCACCACCCTCGATGTACACGAAGCAGTCGGGTCTCCTTGTATCTGTCTAGTATTGTACGAATTGCAGCTCAGGCATTTATGTGCCACAACATGGAATGGGAGGTGAGAGTTTGCTCCGCAATCATTGCAGAGAATCCAGACCTGATTTTTATATGAAACCTCAACAACAGAGATGTATGGCACAGTTGCCATGCATTGATGAATCAAACTGTTGCTTACTTACTAACCATCTTATTCCGGTATATTTCAGGCATTGGAGTTGAGGCAATCTGCATTAAGTAAAAAGAACTTCAGGACATGAAGCACAATATTATTAGCAAAAGCTCATTTTTGTTTGGAAAACAAGAATGTGGAGATAACTTCTATTTACCACTTGATCAAGCTTTGCCCACACAAGGGACATATCACAGATGGACTTCGAGCAGATGGGGCATGAGTACCTGCAAGATAAAGGAATTGATTCTCCCTAGCTGAATTTGCACGAAGAGGAGTTGAAAAACAAACAGGCACATCAAACCAAGAGTAAAATCTAAATCAGTGAAAGCCCAAAATCATACAAGGAGGAAGATTATGCCATTTTTACTTCAAGAATAAGTTGTGTGTTGTGTTCTTATTACTGTTATAATATTGTTTCAGGTGAATAAAAAATAAGGGCTTACCGAAAATGTTTCTTCATCTCTTCCACACATTCACGATGTATTGTGTGTCCACAACGTAAGATAGTAATCCCTTTCAGCGTATCAAACAGAAACTGCAAACCAAGACAGCACTTATCCTGCTAATAATTTAAAAAAGGCTTCTTCATATTTCATTTTTATCAAACATCAATGCTTTACATCACCTCAAAGCAAACAGGGCAATCATGGTGCATTGCTCTTTCCACACAATGATGTCCATCTTCCATTAACTTAGGAATGCAACATTATGATCCGACAAAAATTGCAAGGTAGTTATAATGAGAGGAAGATGAAAAAGAGCAGTGAATGGTCAAGAAACGGCTAATCCAATCCCTCACTTACCACATTTTGTGCAGTGGAAGAAATTTTCCTTGCCTCCAGTTTTGTTAAATACATTAACAGGCATAGCATTTGTGAAAATGATGGAAGCAGATGAAAATTTTTAGCTATTAAAAAAATTAAAGAAATGGTAAAAAAGTAAATGAATAATGAAAATTACCTGCAGATTCCACATTCATCACAGTGGTATTGGTTCTTTGAAGTCTGAAAGAGGAACAAACATTGAATTTTGCAAACCAGAATACAAAAGTACAACTAACGAAAGGTGCATTTGACACCCTCTTCGTTTCTCTTTTTTTTTTTTTTTTTTTTTTTCTTCAGTGGATCCAACTCAACTTTGAAACTTACATCATCATCAAAGAACTTGCATATCTCACAGAAGTACTTCCCCATGTAAACACCACAACTAATTCAATACTGTTGAACCTGATTAGTATGCAAGACAACAAGATAAATACCCACCAAAACTTTCTCAAAAATTGACCTAAAATTTTGAATCTGTACTTTCATGTTCAGGGAACTTACATGCTGTTCTGTACTGCATAGGGAGCAGATGACCTGAAATTCGAACAAAACATGGACAATTTAGAGAAGTGAAAGAAGTAACATAATAGACCATATCCACGAGAAGTGAGAACCAACAACGGTCAATTTTACCTTTTATGAAATCCATCCTTAAGGCTTAAAATTGATCAAATTACTCCTTAAGGTATGCTTCATTATCAAATTGCTCCCTCCATACACTTATTGTTAGGGCTTTTAACGGAAACTGTGATAAGTAGGCCTTTCTCCTTCCCACTAGCAAGGGGTGGTGGGGTGGCCACCCACCCACACTTGCTAGTGGTGGTAGAGGGAGTGGTATGTCGCAACCCATGCTCTCCACCATTGGGTGTGGGTGTTCGTTTATGAGTGGGTTGTCCCACCCACCAAAGGGGCGTAGGGTCGCCCCACTACCTGCTCTTTCCAATAGCAGAGGGCATGAGTCGTAACCTATCTACTATGCACCTTGTGAGAGTGAGTGGGTGGGTCGGGGCCAACACACCCCGCTTGGCAGAGGGGGCACGACCCAACCACTAACAAAGGAAGAGGGCGAGTTGTTGCCCCACTGCTACCTTCACGTAGTGGCAATGGGCATGGGTGGGGCGACCCACACCACTGCCAGTGGGCAATGAGGGCAACAAGGTGATCCACCCCCTCCTCTATTTGTGGGTAGGGCAGTCCACCCATTCAAAAAGAGTGTGGGTGGGTTGGTGGGGCGATCCATGGGGCGGTTGGTGGCCACCTGATTTGTAATATACCACACTAAATTAGGATCAAGGACACCACGAATTAGCGTCAAAGTGTTTATAATAAAGTTGAATTAGTCACAAATCCCAAAAGGAAAAGAAAATGAGATTTTAAATACTTAGAAGAAACTCCCTATGAAGATTGTCTAAATGGTAGGTAATGGAAAAATAGGAAAGACATTCGTTCATCATTTGAACGGTCGACATCAGCAAAACGTCTGGACAATCCAAAGACCATCCGGACAGTGACAGTCTGCATGCAAATCAAATGGAGCCAATTTAGCATAGCCACGTGGAGTGGCTTATTAAGGTCTAGGATAAACCCTAGACACCCCATTTGAGACATTTAGCCTCCCAAAAGGGCCAAAACCTTAGAAAGAAAGAAAATATGAAAGACGAGGAGGGAGTCAAAGTGTGCCAAAACAACTACCTCAAGGAATTCTTCGAGCTTTGTGAGTAAATTCTCACCTTGAATCTAAACTAATATTTTCGAGCATGAATATTTTGTTATGACTGTACATTCTTACAATATCATAAATGTTCTTGATTCATGTTACGAGTCCAATTTTATACGTATGACGATATGACTCTTACAAATGAATTACTATGCGATTTTTTACTCTCAGTTTACGTGCATATAATAAATATGAATAGCTAATTGTGTGTCATGACCACTATTGTAGAACATTGAGAAAGTTTTGTGAAATAAACCTATGACATGTCATACTAGTTAAATACACTTGACTTTGTTGCCAAAGTGATGTGTGTAATGTGCATGAGTTCTACCCTGGATCCAAGGATTATTGTGATCAACGTAACCATGTATGGGCGGGGTCGAATCTGGTCAGAAAACTAGTGGATGGCTTGCTATGTGCATCATGGGGCACCGAAAATGTACTTGATGTCTTTTTACACGCGCAAACCCTATCGTGAATGAGTTAAGTACACAAATAGGTCATATCGAATGCAATTATGACTTCTTAAATACATTTATACTTATGTAATGCATGATTTTCTGCCTTATTTGAAAGATTATGAACTATTGTATGTGAAGTTTTATGTTTGACTTGCATTAAAAGGGGTTCATAGCATTACCATGTTTACGAGAGTTTACTATTCATTAAGTAGTTGATTTATGTTTTATGTGTTTCCACTTGTAAAACAGGAAGCCTTGATGTGTTTTAAGTAGTTAGGTATTACGGAGAATAGAAGAGGTTGGAATTGAATAATTATTCTAATTCTTTAGTTTGGTAGCAACACATATTTCATAATTAGAATGGAGCTAAAATTACTAAAAAGGTTATTTGATTTCTACTTTTTTTTTTTTTTTTTTTAAACTCAAATAAAAAAAATAAAAATAAAAAAAGGGAGGAGGTTGAACATGTGGTGGCTGGCCACCCACCATAGTAGGCATTGGGGGTGGTGTGCCACCCTAGAGGACCTCGCCGTGGCCCTTTGCGCTATCCCCGATGTGAATCGAGTGCCTAAGCCATCCTAGAATCTCACCAAGGGTCGTCTTGGCCACACCCGATGGCCTTGGGGTGGCCGCGCCACCTCCAGAGGGCCTCGTCGGTCCACTACGAGGCCCTCTGGGGGTGGCACTGCTATCCCAGGGCCTTTTATGGGTGGCCGGCTGGCCACATGGTTTTTTGTTTTTATTTTTAATTTTGAGAGAAAATTAAAAAATAAATAAATAAATGGTTTTTATTTTTATTTTTTTAAAAAAAAAAAAAAAAATCTTGTCAATTTCTTTAGAAAAAGCTATTAATTTAATATTTTAGAGGAATAACTATTCCTTTGTGTAATAGATTAGTGATTTTTACGGGAATAACTATTCATAGGAACAGACCCTTACCAAATAAAAGAATGACTATCATATAGGAATAGCCATTTTATTTCAGGGTTCTATTTCGCAAACCAAATGGACCCTTAGATGCTAAGAAACGACTTAAATTTTATAATTTGAGAAATTGTAAAATTGTAAAAAAAATCTGATATGAGTTGGGGTTTTAGAAGCTGTGTCCGAACAAGGCTCTTCGTATGGGCATTTTACCTCGTTAACCCTTTCTTTATTTTTGTGCAATTTTTTGGACAAAGAAATTGGATATGATGTGGATCTGTGTATTTTGTTGCTTTTGAATAGCTTTTGTCGCTTTTAATGAGCTTTTGTGAGGGCAGGGGAGAGGAAGCCTTGGGAGGCTGACGACTGTCTTTAAGTACTCAACATTGGGCAAACCTAAAATGTAGGCTAGAGAAGCATTTGGTTGTGTTTGATAATGGAATGGAAAAAGGGATTTGAATGATACTGTAGCAAGATTTGATTAATATGATAGAAAAAAATAAGAATATTTTATATAAAAAAAATGAAAAAAAAAATTATTTTGTAGTAATTTTTTTATTTGAATATTAATAAAAAGTGATTGATGTGATGTAAAAATTAAGAATGTTAGAGTTAATTTTGAAAATAATTTTTTTGATTTTTGGCTCCAGCCCGTTCCGACCTTTTGCCAAACACAGCCAAGGTCCATGACAGAAAGGATGATTTTTCTATTCTAATTGGGGAGGGGCTAGAAATTTAAGTGAAGGGCCAAGTATCAATTTTATAAATATTTTAAGAAAATTTTGTAATTATAAATATATTAACTACATATAGGGGAGCCATGGTCCATTCTAGTTTCATTTGTCCAATACAAGGTGAGATTCTAATACACATGTGGGTGTTAAGGGCTAGCAAAATAGGTACTTGATATGACTTGTTTACGACCTATTTATCCTATGCATATTTTTTTATAATAAAATTCATCTAAGCGTCAAAAAAAATAGTTACATGCATATGATTAATGAGTACCGGTTTTGCTAAATGGGGTGGTTTGACCACTTTCTTTGGTCAAATCAAGGGTGAGTGTATCATCCTCCTCTAACCATTTGGTCATCCCCAAATTGTTGCGGATGTAGCGAAAATCATCTTGATTCCCATTTTTTTAAAAAATAAAATAAAATTGTTTATTTTTTTTTAATGATATTTTTGCTATTTGGGATACATTGTGAATTTTTGATAATTTAGGGGACAAATTGATGTAATATTTAGCTCAAGAATGATATTGTAAAATTGAGTGCTAGTTTTTTCCTTTTTGTTTTTATAGTCGTACATCATGCACTGTTTATGCATGGAATAGCGAGCAAACATTCTCTGTTGGGGACGATGCTTTTTTACTTTGCTATGTGGTTCACGTGATCCTCAATTCAACACTTTCACTTTTTAATTTGATATTTACATTTACATTTATAATTTTATTTTTAAAATTTTTAATTAAAGGAGACACCCTTCCATTAGAAATTTAACGGAGCGTGATTTATTTGAAAATGGTTTTAACCTTGGGAAGTAAATTGATAAAATTTAGGATTAAATATCATTTTAGTATCCGGGTTTTAACGCTTTTATTTTTTTCACATGTGTTTCATTTAATATCATAGATGATACTTAGGTTATGACTGTTAAACATATTGCTAAAGAAGTCCCTGAAGTTTCTGTTACTGCTGAAGTCTTCTAGTCTTACTACATCTCTAGTCTTCTAGTTTTACTACATCTCTTTCCTTATCTTTAAGTCATCTATTTGCATTCTACTTCTCTTGTTCTCTTGTTATTAATTTCAGATTAGTATTAAGTCTTATGTTAGGATTATGTTATTAGTTTTTGAATTCACATCAACTTATGTTATCAAAGTTGGTGATGGATTATATTTGTATTTTCTGTTCTATTTAATCTTAATGAGAAAGCAGCACAAATCATTCCGCAAAATCACGTTCTCTAAGAACTCTTTTATGGTATCAGAGCCATTATAGGCATACGCCCCATAGCTCTTCTTTCTTAAGCTGCTTTCTTTTCTTTTCTCTTCTTCTTCTGCATCACACAAACAGCTCTTCTATGGCAGTCAATACCTCCTTTTCTGCTCCTTCTTTTTCCCCACCTACCCTTTCTCAATTCAATGGAAAGCTTGAAGGTCCAAACTATCTTGGTTGGAAAACTCAATTCATGCCTATCCTGCGCACCCATGAATTATTAGGCATCGTGGATGGAACCGAACCATGCCCTGCTCAATTTATCACTGATGACAATGGTAAAGAAACCCTCAATCCAGAATTCACCATCTGGAATAGAAAGGATCAATGCATCCTAAGTTGGATCAATGTCACATTATCTGAGAAGGTCTTGTCCACAGTTTATGGACTTGATACTTCCAAACAAGTCTGGTCAGCCCTAGCAACCAGGTTTGCTAATGATTCTAGGTCTCGAATTGCCAATCTCAAAAGACAATTACTGAGTCTTCACCAAGGCTCCTTGACCTGCTCAGACTACATTCAATCAGCCAAAGTATGGTCTGATCAACTAGCTGCTGTGGGAAAACCTATCTCTGATGAGGACCTCATCTCATTCCTTCTCAATGGCCTCAATCCCTCCTTCAACAGCTTTGTCACCACTGTCTCCCTCCTAACCCGAGAGAAACAACTCTCTCTTGATGATTTCCAAGAAGAACTCATCAATCATGAAACATTGATCAATCAACAGCAAGCCTCAACAGTTGACACTTCAACCTTTGCCTTGTTTACACAGAAACAAGGTCAGAAATCATCCAAGAACCGTGGTGGGTATCCTCCCAGAAATTTCAGTTCTAGACCCCCTGCTGCCAAATTTTTTGCTGCTGCCCCTGCATTCACCACAGCCCCAAGGTACAGCAGGCCTCCTGGTCCAAGGTCTCCTTATTCCCCTGCACCAAGGTACAACACTCCTACTTATGCTCCTACTCCAAGGTACAATAATACACCTGCTTTGTTGCCAACTCCTAGCACTAGTCAGCCATCTCGCATGCCATGTCAAATATGTGGAAGAGTCAATCACCAAGCACTAGATTGCTACTATAGGATGGATTACTCCTATCAAGGAAGACACCCTCCTCCTCAATTGGCAGCAATGGTGGCGCAATCCAACAATGCCTTTGAAGACCCTCAATGGTTCGCTGACAGTGCCGCCAACACACATATTACTCAAGACTTGGAGAACCTTAATGTTCAGGAACCTTTTCAACAACATGACACTGTTGCCGTGGGGAATGGTACAGCTCTTACCATAGCAAATTCTGGTTCTACCACTCTTCAAGCCCCTCATTCTAATTCTAGTTTTAAATTGAATAATGTCTTACACTGTCCTGAATCAGCTGCAAATCTAGTCTCAATTCAACGCTTTTGTGTAGATAATTCTTGCTACTTTATTCTAACCTCATCTCATTTTTTTATCATTGATCTTCAGACAAAGGCAATCCTCTTGGAAGGGAAGAGTGAGAATGGCATGTATCCTCTCAAGCTGGGCAGGAAGTCTCACAACAACAACAAGTCTTTTATAGCTTTATTAGGAATAAGAACATCATCCTTAGTATGGCATTTTAGGTTAGGTCATCCATCTAATGATGTAGTTACTCGAGTTGTTCGAGATAACAATTTACCTATTTCGCATTCAAATTATGTTTCAGATTCAAATTTCAATAAAAATTTGCTTTGTGGTTCCTGCCAATTGGGTAAAAGTAAGAAACAAGCTTTTTCTCCATCTACCCGTGTCTCTTTATTTCCTCTTCAACTTATTCACACTGACATCTGGACCTCTCCAGTACTGTCAATCAGTGGATACAAATATTATATTGTTTTTGTGGATGATTTTTCAAGATTCACCTGGATCTATCCCCTACACACAAAATCGGCAACCTATGATACATTCCTCAAGTTTAAACTTCTAGTTGAAAAACAATTCTCTACATCCATTAAAGCAATCCAATCTGATGGAGGAGGAGAGTTCACATCCCATCTCTTCCAAACTTTCCTCAAAAACAATGGAATTGAACATAGAAAAAGCTGCCCTTATACTTCCCCTCAAAATGGTCTTGCCGAAAGAAAACTAAGACACATTCTTGAAACCGATTTAACCTTATTAGCCCACTCTCACCTCTCAAATAAATATTGGGTTGATTCTTTTCTTACTGCAGTGTTTGTCATTAATAGGTTGCCTACACCCACTCTTCAAAATATGTCTCCCTATTCTAAACTCTATTCTAAAGCTCCTGACTACCAAAGACTTAGAGTCTTTGGCTGCTTATGCTACCCATTGCTCTGGCCCTATAATGCCCACAAACTTGAGTATAGATCTAAGCCTTGTATCTTTTTAGGTTACAACTATGCCGGTTATAAATGTCTTGATCCAGTTACAAACAAAGCTTACCTATCAAGACATGTTGTGTTTGATGAGACTTCTTTTCCAGCTAAGGATCTTGCAGCTGCACAATTTCCTTCCAAGCTACATGCACAAGGTGATTCTCCTTTCCCTTTACCTGTTTTGTCTACTTTCAATACTAACCCCTGTCCAAGTTCATCAGCAAATACTCCTTTTGCCACTCAACCTCCTCCCACTACTGACTCATCACCTACTGCACCAATCATTCCTACTGATGAACCAGCTGCTACTGCAGCAACCCAAGATATTCAGCCATCGCATCCTATGCTTACCAGATCTAGGTCACATCTCCTCTCAAATCCACCCTCAATAGATCAACACTCATCCACTTCTGTAGCACCAAACCCTACCTCAATAGCTGCTACCCAATCTCCTCTTCAACCATCTCACACAATGGCTACCAGGTCTAGAACAGGAAACCTTAAACCTAAAACCTTTTCTGACTACAAGATGTTCTCCTCTAGATATCCACTACTTAGTTTTCATACTGTGTTACCCGAGTCAGAACCAACTTGCTATAGTAAAGCTGCTCTTGATCCCAGGTGGCAAGATGCCATGAATCTTGAATTTAAGGCACTTCTCTCCAACAAAACATGGACTTTGTGCCCTCGGCCACCTCACCAACATGTTCTTCATAACAAATGGGTGTATAAGATCAAAAGGAAGTCTAATGGTGCAGTAGACAGATTTAAAGCTAGACTGGTTGCAAAGGGTTTTGAACAAACCTCTGGAGTTGATTACACTGAGACTTTCAGTCCAGTCATAAAACCTTCCACCATCAGAATTATACTAGCTTTGGCAGTCCATTTCAACTGGGTAATTAGACAGTTGGACATCTCTAATGCATTTCTTCATGGCTCTCTCAATGAGGAAGTGTATATGGAACAACCAAAGGGTTTTGTTGACAAGGAGAATCCTAAAATGGTGTGCAAAATGCAAAAGGCAATCTATGGTCTCAAACAAGCCCCTCGAGCCTGGTTTCATAGATTGTCTTGCTACTTACTTGATATAGGCTTCACTGCCTTTCTAGTTGACACTTCTTTATTTATTTTTCTCACTGGCAACATTAAAGTTTTTATGTTGATATATGTGGATGATATAATTATTACAGGGACACATCCTCAGTTGATTACTAAGATTATTGGGCAAATGCAGCAGGAATTTCCTGTTAAAGACTTAGGCTCTCTAAGTTTCTTTCTTGGCATACAGGTTACTCGAAGCTCTACAGAGCTTCATCTCTGTCAAGCAAAATATGTTACTGACATCCTTCATAGAACCAAGATGACAGAAGCAAAGCCTGCAAAGTCCCCATGCTCATCTGGTTCTCAGTTGTCTAGCTTGAATGGAGAGTCCCTGCTTGATCCTTTTGAGTATAGAGGTGTAGTAGGTGCTCTTCAATACTGCACTCTAACTCGACCTGATATAGTTTTTTCTGTGAATCAGCTTTGTCAACATATGCATCATCCAAATGTTACTCACTGGTCAGCAGCTAAGAGAGTTCTTAGATACCTCAAGAACACCCTCCATCATGGCTTGTTTTACTCCCGCACAAACCTTCAACTGATGCCTTTTGTGATTCTAATTGGGCTGGCTGTCCAGATGATAGGAGATCCACTTCTGGCTTTGCAATTTTTCTTGGTAATTGCTTAATCTCTTGGAGTTCAAAGAAACAACCTGTGGTCTCAAGATCAAGCACAGAGGCTGAGTATAGATCGCTCGCAATTACTACTACTGAGCTGTTTTGGTTACAAATGTTATTTCAAGAGATACAAATTCCTCTTCCAAAGGCTCCAGTTGTCTGGTGTGACAATGTAAGTGCACTATCCTTGGCTGCCAATCCGGTTTATCATGCTAGAACAAAGCATATCGAAGTTGATTATCACTACATCAGAGAAAAAGTCATCAACTGAGACATCATAGTATCTTTCATCTCCACAGCCGACCAAATTGCAGATGTTTTTACAAAAGGTTTATCTTCAGCTCGATTCCTTTATCTCAAGACCAAGCTCCAAGTGATTTCATCCCCTTTTAGCTTGAGGGGGCATGTTAAACATATTGCTGAAGAAGTCCCTGAAGTTTCTGTTACTGCTGAAGTCTTCTAGTCTTACTACATCTCTTTCCTTATCTTTAAGTCATCTATTTGCATTCTACTTCTCTTGTTCTCTTGTTATTAATTTCATATTAGTATTAAGTCTTATGTTAGGATTATGTTATTAGTTTTTGAATTCACATCAACTTATGTTATCAAAGTTGGTGATGGATTATATTTGTATTTTCTATTCTATTTAATCTTAATGAGAAAGCAGCACAAATCATTCCGCAAAATCACGTTCTCTAAGAACTCTTTTAATGACTAAATACAGAAATGGCACATCCGTTCATATTCTGTTAATAAAACTAATAGATTTCCACCGATTAGGCCCAATAGCTTCAGCCACCCCCATTGGCCAAAAGTGGAGGTGGCCGAATCACCCATAATTGCAAAAAAGGGTGAAAATTCGTTAGTTTTATTAACAAAAGATAGATGGAGGTATCATTTCAGTATTTAGCCATAACCTCGGTATCATTTATAACACAAAAAGAAACCTAAGTGGGAAAAAATAAAGGTGTTAAAACCCAGGTACCAAAAGATTATTTAACCCTAAAATTTAGGAACTTTTGAAGCATTTTTTCCCTATAACAATTGACCAATATCATTTTGGTATCCGTCTCTTAGTAAAAGATTTGATACCCCTAACATTTTTCTTGTATCTTTCTTGCTCTTAGAATTTGTTGTTCAAACCACACCATACAAATCCTTCAACTGCTTGAAGTCTACCAGTGGGTCGGTAAGTAAGTCACTTATAGAAGATGTTCGAGTGGGAAGTGGAAGTAGATGAGCTTGTTGTTGTTTACATTGAGTATTTTAAGTTTACATTGATCTTTTATAGTGAAGTGATTTATTGAGTTTGACTGTCCTAAAATAGTTTTACCTTTGATGTATTTAAAAGATTTCCACTTTGTCAACAAAATCTTGTATCGTTGACATGTGAATGATTTATCTCTTTTGGTGGATTTGAGATTATTATTCTTGCAGTATTTCATTTATTATATTTACTGCATATTGTGTTTTGAGCATTGGGGATGGGATCTTATGCCCTTTAGAGAATCTCAAGCGAAAATGCTTTTTTTTTGCTCCTTCCAGTTGATTTGAAGCTTCTATATCCCTGTTCCATTGGCTTTCATCTTATGGAGCCTTTGTGCTGTAAAGGAAATGCCAAAATACATTGACTTCGTTGTATTATATCTCACAATCTTGGCGGTGACTCTTTTATCAATTGTACGTATATGCATTTCTTAGTTTTTCCAGCTTTTCTTTTGTAGCTGGTCTGAAACTAGGAAATATTTGGGTGCCTTTTTGTACAGTGTACATGGATAGCTTCCATTAGAGAAATATTTGTCCTGAAATTTCGAGAAAATAAGGGAGTACTTCTCTAGAGCTATCACTCACGATGTACAATGTACATGGATAGCTTCCATTAGAGAAATATTTTTGAAGCACATCATCTAGTGCTGGCTATAGAGGACATATTTTGAATATAGCAAGCACAATTACTAAGGGCATGTTTGAACGTGCATTTGAGAGGTTTAAAAGTGCGTTTAACATTCTAAAAGTCTATTTGAATAAAAAAGTATCCTTTTGGTAAAAAAAAAATTAAAAGTGCTTTTAAGGGTCAAAAAAGCCTAAAAATTGACAAAACATATTTGACAAAACTTAAAAATGAAGCTTTTGTCAAAAACACACTTTTTGACTTAAAAACTCTATTTCTCAAACACAATTCAAAACATGCTCAAGTTCATTGTGACATTTGACTAACATATGGTAAAAGTATTTTTATTACATAAACAATTGCTTCAAGTAAAGCTAATTAAGAGCATGTTTAAAATTGCGTAGGGAAGTAGAGTTTTTAAAGTCAAAAAGAGCTTTTTAGAATAAAAAATATATATATTTTAAATCTATCACAAAAGTGCATTTTGACCATTTTTGAATAAAAAAGTCGAAAGTACTTTTAAAATTTTTTACCAAACATGCCAGCTTTTTGTTTGCCATAACTTTCTAGGTATTAAAAGTATTTTTTACCCTCTTTAACGTAATTTCAAACCCTATAAGTTTGTTTGGTTAAAAAAAAAAAAAAAAACACTTATTTAAGTTTTTGGCTCTAAAAAGTTTAAAATTGCATTTTGAAAAAAAGTTTGAAAATGAGGTTTCTTTTTTAAAGTTCTTTCAGACATTTTCTATAAACAAAAATTATATTTCCTAATTCAAACCCAAATAAACTCAAAAATGTAATGCAGTTTGAAAACTTTAGCCCATAGCTTGATAAGATTAAGTTGGTTGTACCTCCTTCAATTACCCCCACCCTGTCCCGGGGGGAAGATAAAAGCAAGAGGTTGCCTCCTTTCTTAACCACTAAAAGGAAACAAAGCTGTTAAAGAATTAAAGAAGGAAAAATGACATTTATGATAAAAAATTGACAAGACAAGCTTTGTTAAGGTTTAAAAGTTACGGAATTTCTTGCATTGAGAAGATGCATGTTAGCTAACACTTCTACTGTTAAAAATGTCAAACTTCTAGAGAGAAAAAATAAAAAAGGAAAGAAGAAATATTTACCTACAACTACAGGAAAAGAAGAGCAACTAGGAGTTTATCTACCAAAAAAAGCAATGCACCCGAACCCAAAAAGGTTAAAGCAATGGAAGGTGCTCTGATTTGCTTATTGCGATTACAAGTAGGAATATTTTTACAATCCACAAACTCTCTAATTTAACACAACATTAATACAGACTAATAAGACAAACAAACATAATAAAAAACAAGACAAACCAACATAAAGACAAACATAGGAACAACCGTAACTAACCAATTACATAAAGCTTCACGAGATTTATTTTTTAATAGAGAATAAAGTTTGTAAGAAGGAGAGGATGAGCAGGGTAACAGCTGCTACTGTGGAAAGACCAGCCCATGGAGTGTTGAAATACCTGCGCACAAGTAGTGCTCGCCATCTAGGCCATCTCTTTTGACAATGTTCATTTAATTCCCTGCAAAGAGGTACGTAATGGAAGCTCTTAACACAAGTGGTGTGGTAAAGCTTGTTGAAGAATTGGACCGCATCCTCTGGATTCAAGCAGATAGAAAGGATATTTCTTTCACGAAGTATCTCCACGTCCTTAGTAGTGTCAATGAGGTTGTCGAGGAGTATGGCATAGGAAGTGATCGTATCATCGCCTTTGGGGTAGCATTGCTCAAAGCTGATGAGATTCTTGATAAATGTTTCTGTGATCTCATGAATTCTTATTTGAGGAATTTCGAGGATGCCATTTCTAAATTTTATGTCAAACATATTTGCAGACTTACTCTGTCTGAATTTGATTCCAGCTTCTAGGAGACGCGTAGCAGAAGGTACGGGTTCCCATCTGTATGGCATATTCGATCCAAATTCTTCTACTCCCATTGATGAAACCATCAATTTTTTAAACAAGTCAGGAATATGTTTGATGGCTTGAGGTGGATCAGATATCGTGAACGGGAATATGTTACGAAAGAATTCAATGGCAAGTTGAATTAGGGTCTCCCCGTGGCATCTATTGTGGCGGGTCATTCTGAACAAACGCTCAAGTATCATCCAAGGTACTTGGTTTTCTAGCAATATCAAGTCATGGTCTAGAACTTCAAGCATACTAGGCGTGCGTAAAATAGGGTCATCTTCTACTCCCCTCTTCTCAGCATTCCTGAAGAATAGCTCAATAATAAAGCAACTATCAATTACCAAAATTTTCACGAATTCTTCTGAGCTATAATTAAGCCATCCAGCATAACATTCACGAAACTTTCTCTCCGAAGCTTTGATGTAATTGATCATATCTGCCAGCATTGTATTTGGAGACTCTGATTTTTCGAGAAGGTTTTTTAAATATTTAGCTTTAATTATTTCTGTACCTTTCAAAAATTGGTTACCATGATGGAAAGGCCCAATCGAAAATGCGTCGGGGATATAAGCTTTTGGATTTTGCCTGTAGAGTGCGACTGGAGTTTTGAAGATGCAACAATTAGGTGACATGAACAAATGCTGGGACATCGTTTCTTCTATCGAAGATGCCAAGGGTCTAACATCAATTGTATGAGTTTCTTCTCCTTGAACTATATCCATATTTTGTTTTTCTTCCATCTTCTCTCTTGACAAGGGTTCAATAGTAATTGTATGAGTTTCTTCTCATTGAACTGTATCCAAACTTTGTTTTTCTTCCATCTTCTCTTTTGACATCCTAAAGTTGTTTCTTCGTGAATGACCAAAACAAAGGAGAAAAATAAAGAAAGGAAATACTTTAGGCACATTTCTCTTAAAAATGGATAGAGAAAAATATCAACTTATAAGAATATGAGAGTAACATTTTCCCAAATAAGAGCATGAGTTTTTGAGACCAACAAAAATAAGGTTTTCTAAGCTCATGGTAGCCTATGGTATAGGGTCTATTTTGCCCTTAATATGAATGAGACGAATGTATATATTGGCAATTATCTTCTTTATTTTTGAAATGAAAAATGCTTTGATTTTGTTAATAAAAAATAGGAGAAACTTTATTTAACTTCTTGAATTTTCACCACTTTTGCAATTATTCTCCCAAAGTTCAGAAACTCTTAATTTAGTGTATCGAATTACTAATTTTTTGCAATGTCACCATTATGTTAGGTTTTTCTATTAAATCCTGTCAAAATTTTTAAAATACTCAATTTTCTTATTAAAAAAAGTTACAAATGGATAAAGTGTTGGTATTTTTGCAAATTTCATTAAATTCTTCCCAACACATGCATCTTTGTAATTTTTTTTTTTTTTTTTTCAAAAAACAAAATTCTAGCAATTTTGACACTCCTCCGTTATGATTTATCAGAAAAACCTAACTGTTGGGTGACATTACAAAAAATTAGAAGTTCAATACACTAAATTGAGAGATTTTGAATTTTGAGAGAGTAATTGTAAAAGTGATGAAAATTTAGAAGAGTTAAGTGAAGTTTCCGGTAAAAAATATGGCATGACTACTTTTAGTGGAACCAAATCAAAGCAAAAAAATACGTGGCATTAAAATCACATACCAAATATTAATTGCAACTTCTTACCAGTTCCACTGCTCTTAGATATTGATGTTTTGGTTCCTATAGTGAAGTTCCAGCCTACCTTAAGGATATATCCTGCAAGAAAAGTTCATATAAACCCATCAAAAGAAATATCAAAATGCTTTTTGTTCTTTTTTTGCCTGTTAAAATTCTTTCTTCAGGAATGATCAAAAGAAAGAAAAAAAAGGAAAGGAACACAAAACAAAACAAAATAAAAGATAACTTTTAGCGCAATTCTCTTAAATCTTTGTTTTTGATTCGTAAACTGAAGTTCTAGGCTGCCTTCAACACCCTG
The DNA here is from genome assembly GCF_901000735.1 of Corylus avellana. Taxonomy (NCBI): domain Eukaryota; kingdom Viridiplantae; phylum Streptophyta; class Magnoliopsida; order Fagales; family Betulaceae; genus Corylus; species Corylus avellana. Next base: position 10,832,871 of record NC_081550.1, read on the forward strand.
CAAGAAAAGTTCATACTCTTTTCGCTCGTATTTAAATGAAATTATTATAAGTGGATTTTTCAGATAACGTAAGTTCTACATGCACTATAATCCAGTTTTAGACAACAAAATGAGTAACTCTTATCTGATTTAAAAGAAAAGAAAAATCACTTAGACTTTTGAATTGCTATGCATTTTGAGAAGGATTTCTTCAAATTTCAAAAACTCACAATTTCACCCCCCCTAAACTTTTAATTTGATGCAATCATGATTAAATGACCTTTATTCTCAGGATTTTTTTTTTATTTTTTTTTTATAAAATTCTAAATTTACCCTTGTGACACAGTTGTTTTTTTCAAAACAAAACAAAAATCAAGGGTATTTTGGTATTTTTGTCAATTTTTGTTAAAGTTAACGCTGAAAGTTGACGGAAGGGGTCTTCTGTGAAGTTTATAAAAAATATAAAAAATAAATAAAATAAAAAAAGAAGGGAAAGATAAACTCTTAACAGGATTAAATAGCATAATAAACAGGGAGTTATAATATAGATATAGATGCTTAAACTAACGAAACATGTTTAATGAGTATAAAGAAAACTCCATATACAGGGTTTATTTGCAAAGCACAAACGAGTGAGCTTCATAAATCATACTGATGCATATTGAAGATGAAAATAGAAATTAGATTCAGTGACGAACTTGGAGAAAAAACACTATAGTCTATAGCCTTGAAAATAGATAAGGAGATAAAAGGATCCCCATACCTCAATCTTTGTTCCCAGGAAAGTAGGCAACTAAACTACCATAGTCATGAGTTGAGGTCCGTTTTGCAGTACAAGTTTGGAGCAAGTGCTCCCTTTTTATTGATGGAAATGGAAGTAGGGCCAACTATACCATGCATGTGCGAAACAGCTCAGCATATATATTAACAGGGGCTGAACTACTTACAGGGTTGGGGAAATTTTTTAAAACTCCATCAAAATACTATTAGGCTGTGTTTGCAAAGGACTCAAAAAAAAAAGAAAAAAAAGAAAAAAAAAAGACTATTATTCCTCTAAAAATCAACTTAAAAAATTCTTATTTTTTACATCATATCAATCATTTTTTTATAACTATTCAAATAAATAAAAATTACAAAACAATTTATTTATTTATTTATTTTTTCACATCATTCAAATTTGTTACAGTTTCAGTCTACTTCATTTTTCAAGTTCTTTAGGAAACACACCCTTAAGTCCCACTATTACCCCTTATATTTCACTTTTTATCCCTAAATTAGTATTTCACCCCCCTAAGTGTTCTTTTTTTTTTTGTTTTTTTGCTTATTATATTAGATTTATCCAGTAGGGACAAGTGAAAAACAATTGTCTTTCGCTTATTATATTTGAATCAGACTGCAATTTTTCACACTGCATAAGCTGCACTTCTTTGTATAGTGTGAAAAAACTTGTGAAAAATGTAACTTGAAGACTACTTGTTTATTTTATTTTTTTACCAATAATAGTAAAATGGCTAGTTAAGAAGATAAAAGCTAATTTTTCACACCTTTCCTATTTTAGGGGCAAATTTATCACAAGGGTTGGGGCTTAAGTTCCCCAAAAATTTAAACATTCATCTATAATTATATTTTTTTTATGAGGTAGAACCTTAAAAATTAGGGTTTTTTTTTCCTCACTCAAATTTCTGATTCCGTCTATATATATAATGTGTCCATTGACCTGTCCTAAAGGGGTAGATCAATCGGCTAGGACCAACGCATTATGAAGCGGAGGTCAAGTTTGAATCTCCTCTTGTGTGGACATATTAAAAAAAAAAAAAAAAAAGTGTCCATTGACCTTAAGTAAAACAGTAAGTCAAGTTTGAGTAATATTATAGGCCCAAGATGTTAAGATAATAGCCCAAAACCGACTTTCCATCTGAATCTTTGCATCGCTATTGATGCAATATGTTAGCGTTCTAACATAGGAAAATGCAAGTGGTGCCAATTACCATAGGAAAATGCATACAATATTATTAACATAGGAAAATGCATACAATATTATTAACATGTACATCGGAAAATACAAGTGGTGCAAGTGGTGCCAATTACCATAGGAAAATGCATACAATATTAACATAGGAAAACGCAAGTGGTGCCAATTACCATAGGAAAATGCATACAATATTAACATAGGAAAACGCAAGTGGTGCCAATTACCATAGGAAAATGCATACAATATTATTAACATAGGAAATGCAAGTGGTGCAAGTGGTGCCAATTACCATAGGAAAATGCATACAATATTAACATAGGAAAACGCAAGTGGTGCCAATTACCATAGGAAAATGCATACAATATTATTAACATAGGAAATGCAAGTGGTGCAAGTGGTGCCAATTACCATAGGAAAATGCATACAATATTAACATAGGAAAATGCAAGTGGCCGGTGCCAATTACCATGCCCCATGCATGCATGTGCGAAAAAGTTCAGGCAAATGAAAGAAAAACAAAACAAGGAAAGTTTTTTTATTACAATTTTTGTATCATTAGTTTTTTTATTACAATTTTCATACAATGATACAAAACTATGTGACAGCTAATAAATAGTAGGTGAAAGTCCACATACCCCCTCAAACTGCAACCCAATTAATAATATCCTTTCAAACTTTTAGTTGTGACAATACCCTCCAAAACTATTAAAACATTGGCAATGTTTCTTCCAATGATCAAACTACTCTGAGTAAAATAAAAACAAAAAACACTAAAACTTCTAGAGAAAACCTATATATATATAATTCAAGTGGCGGCCAATTTTTTTTTTAAAAAAAATTTATAAGAAAAAAATTAAAAATTTCAATTTCTTTTTATGAAAATTGAAACTTATCTTTTTTTTTTTTTTTTTTTTTAAATAAAAATTTCTGTTTAAAAAAATTTAAAAACTTTGTTTGAATAAATTAATAAAATAATTTTTTTTTTTTTTAAAAAAAATTAATTATTTTTTTCTTCAAATTTTTTGAGTTATTTTTGTGTTATTGAGAAATCTATAGGGGTATTTTTATATTTTTGTTAGCCTTGTCCCTTGTGGGATATATTGACAATGTTTTGGTCGTCTGAGAGGAGACACTGTCACAATTCAAAGTTTGGGAGAGACATTGTCAATTAGGTGGTAGTTTGAGGGAGAGTATATGAACTTTCTTCTAAATAGTAAAATAATTAAAAGTGTACGGTTAACAAGTGAACTAATTATAATTATATTGACAAATTATATTTTTTGTTTAATCATTTTACTAATTATAAAGAGCCATATCAAAAGGACACATTGTGTTATAATATATATTTTTTATTTTTTTATTTTGAGAGACATCGTAGAGCAGCAACAAAATATCATGTTACCAAACAAAACCGTCAGTCAACTTAATTTGAGGTTTGACTATGGAAGCATCAAATTAGATGCAGCAACAAACAAGAAAGCTAACAATCAGCATCTAATTAGAGCACAAGTGACTACTAATTAATAACATTTTAAAAGAAGTGAGCAGTCTCTCTTAACTTCATTAATCTTCTTCAAAGTGAGGACTTGGAGTTGTCAATTGTAATATATGCATGCATTCTGGCCTTGACCGGCCGACCCAGTAATAATTACGTGAAGACTTGTGGTTGGACCAAAAAAGTGATAAGGCTAGAAATAAACCAAAATACAA
>NC_081550.1:10836631-10839897 GCF_901000735.1 Corylus avellana
CTTGATGTCTTTTTAGACGCGCAAACCCTATCGTGAATGAGTTAAGTACACAAATAGGTCATATCGAATGCAATTATGACTTCTTACATACATTTATACTTATGTAATGCATGATTTTCTGCCTTATTTCAAAGATTATGAACTATTGTATGTGAAGTTTTATGTTTTGACTTGCATTAAAAGGGGTTCATAGCATTACCATGTTTACGAGAGTTTACTATTCATTAAGTAGTTGATTTATGTTTTATGTGTTTCCACTTGTAAAACAGGAAGCCTTGTTTTGGAGATGGTGTAGGGAATCCAGCACTAGCCCGATTCTTGTTTGGTAGTGTGGAGGATATCGCCTATCTGCGAGAGCACCATGAGGAGATTGATAGGCCTTGGTTGGCATTTCTGTACTATTGGTTTTGGGTTTTCATCTAAGGCTCTTGAGTAGCAAAATCATCTTCCAAAATACAGTCATAATCTCTTTTTTGCCATACGTCAAGCTGGTGTGGCAGTTCTGTACACGTAGAGTACTTAATTGGGTCTAATATAGTCTTATGCCTATGTGTCACAATTTCAGTTAAAAACCCTAAAGGCAAATGCATTAAGGGAGCAATTTGGTACAGGAACATAAAGTCAAGAGTGATTTGATCAATTTTAAATCTCAAGAAGTGAATTGATAAAAGGTTAAACCTTATGGACCTTTATAGTATTTTTCCCACCAACGAAAAGATCACCAACCTTTCTACCACAGAAATAGAAACTTAAAAAAGAATGCAGCGAGTGCTCCATGTAAACATTTGCCCTAGACTTGGAGAAAATCCATGGAACCACCAGCAAATCATTACTTATTAAGAGATAAATGAAAATCAAAGAGCAGAAATATTCAATGTGACAACCACATGCAAATGAATTCCTATTCCTTTAAATAGTCAAAGTCTATGGTGCTGTAATGGAATGCAATATGCCTTTTTCTTTCGAAAGTCTATGCAATATGACTCAAATTACTATCATCCTTCCCTCAACTCAAAAATCCTTTTCAAGATATTAGTTTCCAGAATCCAAGTACAGCTTGAAATTTGGAAACAATGCAACCCAGGAATCTTTATCAAAGAAGTTTAAGAGCAAGAATATGGCAACCATCATAAACACACTAACTTCAGGTTATATTTGGTACAAAATCCATCTCTAAAAAAAAGTCCAGGTTGCACTAGTTCCTTAGTGCAGGAGACAAGAGAGCCAGCAATAGCTTTTAAGGAATCCAATTCTCAACTCTGAATTGGTGACTTCCTCTACTCAAACATATGTATGCTAATGGGGTCAAACAGGCACGGGAAGCACAGATAAATTATAGATTTTAGGATACAATTCCAGTGCAATATTTCAAATTAAGCAGCGTAAAGTGAAAAATAAAACTAAAAGAAAGAAAGAAAGAAAGAGAAGCAACAAGAGCAGAACATATTTCTTCATATAATATATCATGACACAGGGACACGGCTGCATAAAGGAACATCAATCAGCAAAAAATATTGATAATTTTTTTAAAAAGAGACACCCTTCAGTTTACTTTAAATTCATAAAATGTAAAAAAAAAAAATGCCAACCTTTTCAACTTCATGGCGTGGAAGATCATGTTGCTCAAGAGGATCAATTTCCACGGAATTCTGCTCATGTAAAACAGAAAAACAATTAACACCCGGTTTTAAATATAAAAATTATCATCACAAACAGGAGAAAAAAAAAAAAAAACTAGTAAAGGATCATAATGTTTATGTGCATATACTTTTGCTTCATTATGGCAATGTCTGCAATCGAAAATCTCACTGCAACAGGGTGCTCTGATCTTGCATCTCCTCCTGTAATGTGAGCAGCTGACCACACAGACAAAAACCCAGATTTTGATAATAAATTAACTAAAACAAAGAGACCCAAATTCAGAAATACCCATTAAAAGGGCCAAAAAAAAAAAAAAAGAAGATTCAATTGAAAGTAGAAAAATGAGGCATACCCGTAATTCCCAGATCCGAGTTCCATCAAAGATACATCTTCGTCACTGAATTCAGAAATACCTGAGCTTTGAGAAGACAATGAAGTCTCGGTTTCACTCTCCATTCTCTTTAAGTTTCCAAACCTTTTTTTATCTCTCTGAGCCACTGAACTGAACCCACAACATTCAGAAAGAAAAGCCAAAGAATCATCATTAGAAATTATGAGAAGGAGTTCTAAAATATCAAAACATCGGCCGAAAAAAAAAACACCCACGTTGACTATCACTATCTCCATGAATCGGTTTTCCAATAGGAGAAATTACACAAGTATACACGAGCACAACACAAAGGTCTTTTATATATATATATATATATATATATATATATATAAATATATATATAGAAGAAAGAGACAACCGACTTTTCGAATTCCTTAAAAGAGTGAAAAAATATTAAATGAAAATACAATTATACAACTGTTTCTTTTGTTCGTTGTACTTGTACAATTCCCATATGGGATTTACATGGATCCATGTTCATACGTATGCATGGGAGTAGGACAGATGGAAGATCGGATCTGCATTCATGGAAAAGGTTTACCGGCTGACGCGGCGACACGCCAGAGTTCACTATAGACTATAGTCCTTATCCCCAGCAGCTTTGACCACTTTCATTGTTGTATTGACAGAAATAGTAAGCGGGCCCCTGCCTAAGGCCTTTTTACCTTTGCCCCGATTAAAAGAAACGGGTTTTTATTTTATTTTTCCTGAAAAGAACGTTACATTTATATTATTTTATAATCTATTAACCCGTAATTATTAGAGAGTGTTAAATTTTTTTAATGATTAATATAACTATAGCAGCAAATTATTAAAAAAAAAAAAAATTCTAGAAATAGCAACACTTCTTCTCTCAAGTAAGATTGAGTTGGAGATGACATCACTGCCTGCAGTACAGAATCGGTCAGAAAACAGAAGAAGAAAGTCTGAGACGCCCACAGAAAATCAAATGAGAATTGGAGTTCCCAAGAGAGAGTCTGAAACTAGTGGCGAAAGGACACACACTTTTTGGCTTTTTGGATTGGTGGGGCTCCTGTATGTTTGACCAAGATTTATTTTTTTATTTAGAGTTAACATCATTTCTTCGTATTAATAAATAATTTTACTCATTTTTTATTTATAAAAAATTTAAAATTTATTTTTATTTTATATTACATTAATTAATTTCAGATGATGCGAAGAAATGGAAAGTCGACGCGCCAACTCATGCAGTATGGCACAAACCAATATATTT
>NC_081550.1:10839997-10894307 GCF_901000735.1 Corylus avellana
GTTTTTTGTTTTTATTTTTAATTTTGAGAGAAAATTAAAAAATAAATAAATAAATGGTTTTTATTTTTATTTTTTTAAAAAAAAAAAAAAAAATCTTGTCAATTTCTTTAGAAAAAGCTATTAATTTAATATTTTAGAGGAATAACTATTCCTTTGTGTAATAGATTAGTGATTTTTACGGGAATAACTATTCATAGGAACAGACCCTTACCAAATAAAAGAATGACTATCATATAGGAATAGCCATTTTATTTCAGGGTTCTATTTCGCAAACCAAATGGACCCTTAGATGCTAAGAAACGACTTAAATTTTATAATTTGAGAAATTGTAAAATTGTAAAAAAAATCTGATATGAGTTGGGGTTTTAGAAGCTGTGTCCGAACAAGGCTCTTCGTATGGGCATTTTACCTCGTTAACCCTTTCTTTATTTTTGTGCAATTTTTTGGACAAAGAAATTGGATATGATGTGGATCTGTGTATTTTGTTGCTTTTGAATAGCTTTTGTCGCTTTTAATGAGCTTTTGTGAGGGCAGGGGAGAGGAAGCCTTGGGAGGCTGACGACTGTCTTTAAGTACTCAACATTGGGCAAACCTAAAATGTAGGCTAGAGAAGCATTTGGTTGTGTTTGATAATGGAATGGAAAAAGGGATTTGAATGATACTGTAGCAAGATTTGATTAATATGATAGAAAAAAATAAGAATATTTTATATAAAAAAAATGAAAAAAAAAATTATTTTGTAGTAATTTTTTTATTTGAATATTAATAAAAAGTGATTGATGTGATGTAAAAATTAAGAATGTTAGAGTTAATTTTGAAAATAATTTTTTTGATTTTTGGCTCCAGCCCGTTCCGACCTTTTGCCAAACACAGCCAAGGTCCATGACAGAAAGGATGATTTTTCTATTCTAATTGGGGAGGGGCTAGAAATTTAAGTGAAGGGCCAAGTATCAATTTTATAAATATTTTAAGAAAATTTTGTAATTATAAATATATTAACTACATATAGGGGAGCCATGGTCCATTCTAGTTTCATTTGTCCAATACAAGGTGAGATTCTAATACACATGTGGGTGTTAAGGGCTAGCAAAATAGGTACTTGATATGACTTGTTTACGACCTATTTATCCTATGCATATTTTTTTATAATAAAATTCATCTAAGCGTCAAAAAAAATAGTTACATGCATATGATTAATGAGTACCGGTTTTGCTAAATGGGGTGGTTTGACCACTTTCTTTGGTCAAATCAAGGGTGAGTGTATCATCCTCCTCTAACCATTTGGTCATCCCCAAATTGTTGCGGATGTAGCGAAAATCATCTTGATTCCCATTTTTTTAAAAAATAAAATAAAATTGTTTATTTTTTTTTAATGATATTTTTGCTATTTGGGATACATTGTGAATTTTTGATAATTTAGGGGACAAATTGATGTAATATTTAGCTCAAGAATGATATTGTAAAATTGAGTGCTAGTTTTTTCCTTTTTGTTTTTATAGTCGTACATCATGCACTGTTTATGCATGGAATAGCGAGCAAACATTCTCTGTTGGGGACGATGCTTTTTTACTTTGCTATGTGGTTCACGTGATCCTCAATTCAACACTTTCACTTTTTAATTTGATATTTACATTTACATTTATAATTTTATTTTTAAAATTTTTAATTAAAGGAGACACCCTTCCATTAGAAATTTAACGGAGCGTGATTTATTTGAAAATGGTTTTAACCTTGGGAAGTAAATTGATAAAATTTAGGATTAAATATCATTTTAGTATCCGGGTTTTAACGCTTTTATTTTTTTCACATGTGTTTCATTTAATATCATAGATGATACTTAGGTTATGACTGTTAAACATATTGCTAAAGAAGTCCCTGAAGTTTCTGTTACTGCTGAAGTCTTCTAGTCTTACTACATCTCTAGTCTTCTAGTTTTACTACATCTCTTTCCTTATCTTTAAGTCATCTATTTGCATTCTACTTCTCTTGTTATTAATTTCAGATTAGTATTAAGTCTTATGTTAGGATTATGTTATTAGTTTTTGAATTCACATCAACTTATGTTATCAAAGTTGGTGATGGATTATATTTGTATTTTCTGTTCTATTTAATCTTAATGAGAAAGCAGCACAAATCATTCCGCAAAATCACGTTCTCTAAGAACTCTTTTATGGTATCAGAGCCATTATAGGCATACGCCCCATAGCTCTTCTTTCTTAAGCTGCTGTCTTTTCTTTTCTCTTCTTCTTCTGCATCACACAAACAACTCTTCTATGGCAGTCAATACCTCCTTTTCTGCTCCTTCTTTTTCCCCACCTACCCTTTCTTAATTCAATGGAAAGCTTGAAGGTCCAAACTATCTTGGTTGGAAAACTCAATTCATGCCTATCCTGCGCACCCATGAATTATTAGGCATCGTGGATGGAACCGAACCATGCCCTGCTTAATTTATCACTGATGACAATGGTAAAGAAACCCTCAATCGAGAATTCACCATCTGGAATAGAAAGGATCAATGCATCCTAAGTTGGATCAATGTCACATTATCTGAGAAGGTCTTGTCCACAGTTTATGGACTTGATACTTCCAAACAAGTCTGGTCAGCCCTAGCAACCACGTTTGCTAATGATTCTAGGTCTCGAATTGCCAATCTCAAAAGACAATTACTGAGTCTTCACCAAGGCTCCTTGACCTGCTCAGACTACATTCAATCAGCCAAAGTATGGTCTGATCAACTAGCTACTGTGGGAAAACCTATCTCTGATGAGGACCTCATCTCATTCCTTCTCAATGGCCTCAATCCCTCCTTCAACAGCTTTGTCACCACTGTCTCCCTCCTAACCCGAGAGAAACAACTCTCTCTTGATGATTTCCAAGAAGAACTCATCAATCATGAAACATTGATCAATCAACAACAAGCCTCAACAGTTGACACTTCAGCCTTTGTCTTGTTTACACAGAAACAAGGTCAGAAATCATCCAAGAACCGTGGTGGGTATCCTCCCAGAAATTTCAGTTCTAGACCCCCTGCTGCCAAATTTTTTGTTGCTGCCCCTGCATTCACCACAGCACCAAGGTACAGCAGGCCTCCTGGTCCAAGGTCTCCTTATTCCCCTGCACCAAGGTACAACACTCCTACTTATGCTCCTACTCCAAGGTACAATAATACACCTGCTTTGTTGCCAACTCCTAGCACTAGTCAGCCATCTCGCATGCCATGTCAAATATGTGGAAGAGTCAATCACCAAGCACTAGATTGCTACTATAGGATGGATTACTCCTATCAAGGAAGACACCCTCCTCCTCAATTGGCAGCAATGGTGGCGCAATCCAACAATGCCTTTGAAGACCCTCAATGGTTCGCTGACAGTGCCGCCAACACACATATTACTCAAGACTTGGAGAACCTTAATGTTCAGGAACCTTTTCAACAACATGACATTGTTGCCGTGGGGAATGGTACAGCTCTTTCCATAGAAAATTCTGGTTCTACCACTCTTCAAGCCCCTCATTCTAATTCTAGTTTTAAATTGAATAATGTCTTACACTGTCCTGAATCAACTGCAAATCTAGTCTCAATTCAACGCTTTTGTGTAGATAATTCTTGCTACTTTATTCTAACCTCATCTCATTTTTTTATCATTGATCTTCAGACAAAGGCAATCCTCTTGGAAGGGAAGAGTGAGAATGGCATGTATCCTCTCAAGCTGGGTAGGAAGTCTCACAACAACAATAACAAGTCTTTTATAGCTTTATTAGGAATAAGAACATCATCCTTAGTATGGCATTTTAGGTTAGGTCATCCATCTAATGATGTAGTTACTCGAGTTGTTCGAGATAACAATTTACCTATTTCGCATTCAAATTATGTTTCAGATTCAAATTTCAACAAAAATTTGCTTTGTGGTTCCTGCCAATTGGGTAAAAGTAAGAAACAAGCTTTTTCTCCATCTACCCGTGTCTCTTTATTTCCTCTTCAACTTATTCACACTGACATCTGGACCTCTCTAGTACTGTCAATCAGTGGATACAAATATTATATTATTTTTGTGGATGATTTTTCAAGATTCACCTGGATCTATCCCCTACACACAAAATCAGCAACCTATGATACATTCCTCAAGTTTAAACTTCTAGTTGAAAAACAATTCTCTACATCCATTAAAGCAATCCAATCTGATGGAGGAGGAGAGTTCACATCCCATCTCTTCCAAACTTTCCTAAAAAACAATGGAATTGAACATAGAAAAAGCTGCCCTTATACTTCCCTTCAAAATGGTCTTGCCGAAAGAAAACTAAGACACCTTCTTGAAACCGGTTTAACCTTATTAGCCCACTCTCACCTCTCAAATAAATATTGGGTTGATTCTTTTCTTACTGCAGTGTTTGTCATTAATAGGTTGCCTACACCCACTCTTCAAAATATGTCTCCCTATTCTAAACTCTATTCTAAAGCTCCTGACTACCAAAGACTTAGAGTCTTTGGCTGCTTATGCTACCCATTGCTCTGGCCCTATAATGCCCACAAACTTGAGTATAGATCTAAGCCTTGTATCTTTTTAGGTTACAACTATGCCGGTTATAAATGTCTTGATCCAGTTACAAACAAAGCTTACCTATCAAGACATGTTGTGTTTGATGAGACTTCTTTTCCAGCTAAGGATCTTGCAGCTGCACAATTTCCTTCCAAGCTACATGCACAAGGTGATTCTCCTTTCCCTTTACCTGTTTTGTCTACTTTCAATACTAACCCCTGTCCAAGCTCATCAGCAAATACTCCTTTTGCCACTCAACCTCCTCCCACTACTAACTCATCACCTACTGCACCAATCATTCCTGTTGATGAACCAGCTGCTACTGCAGCAACCCAAGATATTCAGCCATCGCATCCTGTGCTTACCAGATCTAGGTCACATCTCCTCTCAAATCCACCCTCAATAGATCAACACTCATCCACTTCTGTAGCACCAAACCCTACCTCAATAACTACTGCCCAATCTCATCTTCAACCATCTCACACAATGACTACTAGGTCTAGAACAGGAAACCTTAAACCTAAAACCTTTTCTGACTACAAGATGTTCTCCTTTAGATATCCACTACTTAGTTTTCATACTGTGTTACCCGAGTCAGAACCAACTTGCTATAGTAAAGCTGCTCTTGATCCCAGGTGGCAAGATGCCATGAATCTTGAATTTAAGGCACTTCTCTCCAACAAAACATGGACTTTGTGCCCTCGGCCACCTCACCAACATGTTCTTCATAACAAATGGGTGTATAAGATCAAAAGGAAGTCTAATGGTGCAGTAGACAGATTTAAAGCTAGACTGGTTGCAAAGGGTTTTGAACAAACCTCTGGAGTTGATTACACTGAGACTTTCAGTCCAGTCATAAAACCTTCCACCATCAGAATTATACTAGCTTTGGCAGTCCATTTCAACTGGGTAATTAGACAGTTGGACATCTCTAATGCATTTCTTCATGGCTCTCTCAATGAGGAAGTGTATATGGAACAACCAAAGGGTTTTGTTGACAAGGAGAATCCTAAAATGGTGTGCAAAATGCAAAAGGCAATCTATGGTCTCAAACAAGCCCCTCGAGCCTGGTTTCATAGATTGTCTTGCTACTTACTTGATATAGGCTTCACTGCCTTTCTAGTTGACACTTCTTTATTTATTTTTCTCACTGGCAACATTAAAGTTTTTATGTTGATATATGTGGATGATATAATTATTACAGGGACACATCCTCAGTTGATTACTAAGATTATTGGGCAAATGCAGCAGGAATTTCCTGTTAAAGACTTAGGCTCTCTAAGTTTCTTTCTTGGCATACAGGTTACTCGAAGCTCTACAGAGCTTCATCTCTGTCAAGCAAAATATGTTACTGACATCCTTCATAGAACCAAGATGACAGAAGCAAAGCCTGCAAAGTCCCCATGCTCATCTGGTTCTCAGTTGTCTAGCTTGAATGGAGAGTCCCTGCTTGATCCTTTTGAGTATAGAGGTGTAGTAGGTGCTCTTCAATACTGCACTCTAACTCGACCTGATATAGTTTTTTCTGTGAATCAGCTTTGTCAACATATGCATCATCCAAATGTTACTCACTGGTCAGCAGCTAAGAGAGTTCTTAGATACCTCAAGAACACCCTCCATCATGGCTTGTTTTACTCCCGCACAAACCTTCAACTGATGCCTTTTGTGATTCTAATTGGGCTGGCTGTCCAGATGATAGGAGATCCACTTCTGGCTTTGCAATTTTTCTTGGTAATTGCTTAATCTCTTGGAGTTCAAAGAAACAACCTGTGGTCTCAAGATCAAGCACAGAGGCTGAGTATAGATCGCTCGCAATTACTACTACTGAGCTGTTTTGGTTACAAATGTTATTTCAAGAGATACAAATTCCTCTTCCAAAGGCTCCAGTTGTCTGGTGTGACAATGTAAGTGCACTATCCTTGGCTGCCAATCCGGTTTATCATGCTAGAACAAAGCATATCGAAGTTGATTATCACTACATCAGAGAAAAAGTCATCAACTGAGACATCATAGTATCTTTCATCTCCACAGCCGACCAAATTGCAGATGTTTTTACAAAAGGTTTATCTTCAGCTCGATTCCTTTATCTCAAGACCAAGCTCCAAGTGATTTCATCCCCTTTTAGCTTGAGGGGGCATGTTAAACATATTGCTGAAGAAGTCCCTGAAGTTTCTGTTACTGCTGAAGTCTTCTAGTCTTACTACATCTCTTTCCTTATCTTTAAGTCATCTATTTGCATTCTACTTCTCTTGTTCTCTTGTTATTAATTTCATATTAGTATTAAGTCTTATGTTAGGATTATGTTATTAGTTTTTGAATTCACATCAACTTATGTTATCAAAGTTGGTGATGGATTATATTTGTATTTTCTATTCTATTTAATCTTAATGAGAAAGCAGCACAAATCATTCCGCAAAATCACGTTCTCTAAGAACTCTTTTAATGACTAAATACAGAAATGGCACATCCGTTCATATTCTGTTAATAAAACTAATAGATTTCCACCGATTAGGCCCAATAGCTTCAGCCACCCCCATTGGCCAAAAGTGGAGGTGGCCGAATCACCCATAATTGCAAAAAAGGGTGAAAATTCGTTAGTTTTATTAACAAAAGATAGATGGAGGTATCATTTCAGTATTTAGCCATAACCTCGGTATCATTTATAACACAAAAAGAAACCTAAGTGGGAAAAAATAAAGGTGTTAAAACCCAGGTACCAAAAGATTATTTAACCCTAAAATTTAGGAACTTTTGAAGCATTTTTTCCCTATAACAATTGACCAATATCATTTTGGTATCCGTCTCTTAGTAAAAGATTTGATACCCCTAACATTTTTCTTGTATCTTTCTTGCTCTTAGAATTTGTTGTTCAAACCACACCATACAAATCCTTCAACTGCTTGAAGTCTACCAGTGGGTCGGTAAGTAAGTCACTTATAGAAGATGTTCGAGTGGGAAGTGGAAGTAGATGAGCTTGTTGTTGTTTACATTGAGTATTTTAAGTTTACATTGATCTTTTATAGTGAAGTGATTTATTGAGTTTGACTGTCCTAAAATAGTTTTACCTTTGATGTATTTAAAAGATTTCCACTTTGTCAACAAAATCTTGTATCGTTGACATGTGAATGATTTATCTCTTTTGGTGGATTTGAGATTATTATTCTTGCAGTATTTCATTTATTATATTTACTGCATATTGTGTTTTGAGCATTGGGGATGGGATCTTATGCCCTTTAGAGAATCTCAAGCGAAAATGCTTTTTTTTTGCTCCTTCCAGTTGATTTGAAGCTTCTATATCCCTGTTCCATTGGCTTTCATCTTATGGAGCCTTTGTGCTGTAAAGGAAATGCCAAAATACATTGACTTCGTTGTATTATATCTCACAATCTTGGCGGTGACTCTTTTATCAATTGTACGTATATGCATTTCTTAGTTTTTCCAGCTTTTCTTTTGTAGCTGGTCTGAAACTAGGAAATATTTGGGTGCCTTTTTGTACAGTGTACATGGATAGCTTCCATTAGAGAAATATTTTTGAAGCACATCATCTAGTGCTGGCTATAGAGGACATATTTTGAATATAGCAAGCACAATTACTAAGGGCATGTTTGAACGTGCATTTGAGAGGTTTAAAAGTGCGTTTAACATTCTAAAAGTCTATTTGAATAAAAAAGTATCCTTTTGGTAAAAAAAAAATTAAAAGTGCTTTTAAGGGTCAAAAAAGCCTAAAAATTGACAAAACATATTTGACAAAACTTAAAAATGAAGCTTTTGTCAAAAACACACTTTTTGACTTAAAAACTCTATTTCTCAAACACAATTCAAAACATGCTCAAGTTCATTGTGACATTTGACTAACATATGGTAAAAGTATTTTTATTACATAAACAATTGCTTCAAGTAAAGCTAATTAAGAGCATGTTTAAAATTGCGTAGGGAAGTAGAGTTTTTAAAGTCAAAAAGAGCTTTTTAGAATAAAAAATATATATATTTTAAATCTATCACAAAAGTGCATTTTGACCATTTTTGAATAAAAAAGTCGAAAGTACTTTTAAAATTTTTTACCAAACATGCCAGCTTTTTGTTTGCCATAACTTTCTAGGTATTAAAAGTATTTTTTACCCTCTTTAACGTAATTTCAAACCCTATAAGTTTGTTTGGTTAAAAAAAAAAAAAAAAACACTTATTTAAGTTTTTGGCTCTAAAAAGTTTAAAATTGCATTTTGAAAAAAAGTTTGAAAATGAGGTTTCTTTTTTAAAGTTCTTTCAGACATTTTCTATAAACAAAAATTATATTTCCTAATTCAAACCCAAATAAACTCAAAAATGTAATGCAGTTTGAAAACTTTAGCCCATAGCTTGATAAGATTAAGTTGGTTGTACCTCCTTCAATTACCCCCACCCTGTCCCGGGGGGAAGATAAAAGCAAGAGGTTGCCTCCTTTCTTAACCACTAAAAGGAAACAAAGCTGTTAAAGAATTAAAGAAGGAAAAATGACATTTATGATAAAAAATTGACAAGACAAGCTTTGTTAAGGTTTAAAAGTTACGGAATTTCTTGCATTGAGAAGATGCATGTTAGCTAACACTTCTACTGTTAAAAATGTCAAACTTCTAGAGAGAAAAAATAAAAAAGGAAAGAAGAAATATTTACCTACAACTACAGGAAAAGAAGAGCAACTAGGAGTTTATCTACCAAAAAAAGCAATGCACCCGAACCCAAAAAGGTTAAAGCAATGGAAGGTGCTCTGATTTGCTTATTGCGATTACAAGTAGGAATATTTTTACAATCCACAAACTCTCTAATTTAACACAACATTAATACAGACTAATAAGACAAACAAACATAATAAAAAACAAGACAAACCAACATAAAGACAAACATAGGAACAACCGTAACTAACCAATTACATAAAGCTTCACGAGATTTATTTTTTAATAGAGAATAAAGTTTGTAAGAAGGAGAGGATGAGCAGGGTAACAGCTGCTACTGTGGAAAGACCAGCCCATGGAGTGTTGAAATACCTGCGCACAAGTAGTGCTCGCCATCTAGGCCATCTCTTTTGACAATGTTCATTTAATTCCCTGCAAAGAGGTACGTAATGGAAGCTCTTAACACAAGTGGTGTGGTAAAGCTTGTTGAAGAATTGGACCGCATCCTCTGGATTCAAGCAGATAGAAAGGATATTTCTTTCACGAAGTATCTCCACGTCCTTAGTAGTGTCAATGAGGTTGTCGAGGAGTATGGCATAGGAAGTGATCATATCATCGCCTTTGGGGTAGCATTGCTCAAAGCTGATGAGATTCTTGATAAATGTTTCTGTGATCTCATGAATTCTTATTTGAGGAATTTCGAGGACACCATTGCTAAATTTTATGCCAAACATATTTGTAGACTTGCTCTTTCTGAATTTGATTCCAGCTTCTAGGAGACGCGTAGCAGAAGGCACGGGTTCCCATCTGTATGGCATTTTCTTTCCTAATTTGTCTACTTCAATTGATGAAACCAACAATTTTTTAAACAGGTCATGAATATGTTTGATGTCTCGAAGTTGATGAGATACCCTGAACGAGAATATGTTACGAAAGAATTTAATGGCAAGTTGAATTAGGGTCTTCTTGCATATAGGGCCGATGCTCATGCTGAACAAACGCTCAAGTATCTTCCAAGGTACTTGGTTTTCTAGCAATATCAAGTCATGGTCTAGAACTTCAAGCATACTAGGCGTGCTAAAAATAGGGTCATTTTCTACTTCTTTCTCGCATTCATCATCATTCTTGTGGAATAGCTCAATAATAAAGCAACTATCAATTACCAAAATTTTCACAAATTCTTCTGAGCTATAATGAATGGGTCCAGCATAACATTCACGAGCTTCTCCCTCGAAAGCTTTGATGTAATTGATCATATCTCCCAGCATTGTATTTGGAGACCTTGATTTTTTGAGAAGGCTTTGTAAATATTTAGCTTTAATTGTTTCTGTAGCTTTCAAAATTGGGTTTCCATGATGGAGAGGCCCAATCGAAAATGCATTGGGAATATAAGCCTTTTCATTTTGCCTGTAAAGTGCGATTGGAGTTTTGAAGATGCAGCGATTAGGTGACAAGCACAAATCCTGGGACATTGTTTCTTCTAACGAAGATACCAAGTGTTCAACATCAAATGTATAAGTTTCTTCTAGAGGAACTATATCCATATTTTGGTTCTGGTCCATCTTCTTACTTGACCTCCTAAAGTTGTTTCTTCGTGAATAACCAAAACAAAGAGAAAAATAAAGAAAGGAAATACTTTAGGCACAATTCTCTTAAAAATGAATAGAGAAAAACATCAACTTATAAGAATATGAGAGTAACATTTTCCCAAACAAGAGCATGAGTTTGTGAGACTAACAAAAATAAGGTTTTCTAAGCTCATGGTAGCCTATGGTATAGGGTTTATTTTGCCCTTAATATGAATGAGAAGAACGTATATATTGGTAATTATCTTCTTTACTTTTGAAAGAAAATTGCTTTGATTTTGTTAATAAAAAATAGGGGAAACTTCACTTAATCCGTTGAAAATCTTTTGCAACTATTTTCCTAAAGTGCATAAACTCTTAATTTAATGTGTCAAATTACTAATTTTTTGCCATGTCATCATTTTGTTAAGCTTTTCTATTAAATCCTGTCAAAATTTCAAAAATAATCCCATTTTTTATTAAAAAAAAAAAAAGTCGCAAAGAGATTTTAAGTGTTGATATTTTTGCAAATTCTGTTAAATCCCGACCAACATGCACTTGAATCTTTGATTTTTTTTTTTTTAAAAAAAAAAAAATGCAAAATGTGGGGTATTCTAGTCATTTTGACTCTCCTCCGTTATGATTTATCGGAAAAACCTAACGGATAGGTAATATTGCAAAAAATTGAAAGTTCAATACACTAAATTAAGAGTTTTTGAACTTTGAGAGAGTAATTATAAAAGTGATGAAAATTTAGAAAGATTAAGTGAAGTTTCGGTAAGAAATATGGCATGACAAGTTGACAACTTCAAGTGGAACCAAATCAAAGGAAAAATACGTGGCATTAAAATCACATACCAAATATCAATTGCAAACTTCTTACCAGTTCCACTGCTCTTAGATACTGATGTTTTGGTTCCTATAGTGAAGTTCCAACCTACCTTAAGGATATATCCTGCAAGAAAAGTTCATATAAACCCATCAAAAGAAATATCAAAATGTTTTTTGTTCTCTTTTTCCCTGTTAAAATTCTTTCTTCAGGAATGATCAAAAGAGAGAAAAAAAAAAAAAAAAAAAAAAGGAAAGGAAAACAAAACAAAATAAAAGACAAGGAGATAAAAGGATCCCCATACCTCAATCTTTGTTCCCAGGAAAGTTGGCAACTAAATGACCATAGTCATGAGTCAAGGTCCGTTTTGCAGTACAAGTTTGGAGCAAGTGCTCCCTTTTTATTAATGGAAATGGAAGACCATGCATGTGCGAAACAGCTCAGCATATATATTAACTGGGGTGGAACAACGTACACGGTTGGGGGACACAAAATTTTTTAAAACTCCTTCAAAATACTATTTTACGCATTTACGCTGGGTTTGCAAAGGACTCGAAAAAAAAAAAAAATACTATTCCTCTCAAAATTAATTTCAATATTTTTATTTTTTACATCACATCAATCACTTTTTATTACTATTCAAATAAAAAAATCATTGCCAAACATCCTCTCTTTTTTTTTTTTTTTTCACATCATTTAAATCTGCTACATTTTCAGTCCACTTCATTTTTCAAGTCCTTTAGTAAACACACTCTTAAGTCCACTATTACCCCTTATATTTCACTTTTTATCCCTCTAAATTACTATTTCACCCACTTAAAGTCTTTTATTTATTTTTGCTTATTATATTAGATTTATCCACTAGGGACAAGGCTGCACTTCTTGTGCAACGTGAAAAGTAGTTGTCTTTTGCTTATTATACTTGAATAAGACTGCAATTTTTCACGATGCACAAGGCTGCACTTCTTTTATAGTGTCAAAAGAGTTGTGAGAAATGTAACTTAAAAGACTTCTTGTTTATTTTATTTTTCTACCAATAATAGTAAAATGGCTAGTTAAGAGGATAAAATCTAATTTTTCACACCTTTCTTATTTCAGGGGCAAATTTAGCACAAGGATCGGAGGCTTAAGTTCCCCAAAAATTCAAAATATTCATCTATAATTATTATTTTTTTTATGAGTTAAAACCTTAAAAATTATGTTTTTTTTTTGTTCCCTCACTCAAATTTCTGATTCCGTATATATATATATATAATGTGTCCATTGACCAAGTAAAACAGTAAGTCAAGTTAGAGTAATATTATTGGCCCAAGATGTTAAGATAATTGCCCAAAACCGACTTTCCATCCGAATCTTTGCATCGCTATTGATGCAGTATGTTCGCGTTCTAACATAGGAAAATGCAAGTGGTGCCAATTACCATAGGAAAATGCATACAATATTATTAACATAGGAAAATGCACGTGGTGCAAGTGGTGCCAATTACCATAGGAAAATGCGTACAATATTATTAACATAGGAAAATGCACGTGTTGCCAATTACCATGCCCCATGCACGCATGTGCGAAAAAGTTCAGGGAAATGAAAGAAAAACAAAACAAGGAAAGTTTTTTTATTACAATTTTCATACAATGATACAAAACTATGTGACAGTTAATAAATAGTAAGGAAAAGTCCATATACCTCCATCAAATTATCACCTAATTAATAATGTCTTTTAAATTTTCAATTGTGACAATGTCCTCTCCCAAACTACTAAAACATTGTCAATATTCCTCCCAATGACCAAACTATCCTTAGTAAAATAAAAACAAGAAACACTAAAACTTCTAAAAAAAGAGCCTAAATATATATATAATTCAAGTGGTGCCCAAATTTGTTTTAAAAAAAAAAAAAAAAAATTCCTTTTTATAAGAAAAAAAAATAAAAATTTCAATTTCTTTTTATGAAAATTGAAAATTATCTTCTTCTTTTTTGTAATTTTTGTTTTATATTTTTTTTAAATAAAAATTTTCGTTTAAAAAAAATTAATTATTATTTTTTTAAAAAAATTTATAGGGTTATTTTTGTCTTATTGAAAAATCTATATGGGTATTTTTATCTTTTTATTAGCCTTGTCCCTTGTGGAAGACATTGACAATGTTTTGTTAGTCTGAGAGGAGACATTGTCACAATTAAAAGTTTGGGAGCACATTATCAATTGGCTGGTAGTTTGAGAAGGGTATGTGAACTTTCTTCTAAATAGTAAAATAATTAAGATTGTATGGTTAACAAGTCAACTACTTATAATTATATTGACAAATCATATTTTTTGTTTAATCATTTTACTAATTATAGACAGCCATATCATTAAATAAAAGGACACATTGTGTTATTATATATATATATATATATATATATATATATATATATATACATCAAGCACACAATAGATGGTCTAGTAATCATCAACAATGGTGAAAAGAGTGTAGGTTTATTGAAAGCAATATAATAGCAAATATAATGAATGTATGATTATATATGCATTGTAGTAGCTGATTGGTTTGAATCCTAGATTTTATCTTCTTTCACCCCTTCTCATTTGATTTGGAAGCTGTTACTTCCTACCATATAAATCTTGTTGGTTTTTTAGACTAGTAGTCATTATTCCCCAATCGCTGCTAGCCATTACTCCCAACTTTTTGTTTATTTATTACTAGTAATTGATATCCATTACTACCCAGTCTTAGTAATAACTATATCATGTTAGTTATTTAATTTTAGCATTTTCGGCAGTTCTTGTAAATTAGTTTTTTAGCTAAATTTAGTTACTATGCCTTATTTTCTTACTCCAACAGTCATTGTAAAATAGAAATTTTCTCAACAGTTGGTAAAATAAACTTTCAAACTTATAAGTAATATTTTATTATATTTTCTCTTTCTATCTATTTTTTAAATCTTCTCTTTCCTTTCTCTCTCTCTCTCTTTATGGGAGACGAAATGGAAATGATAAAAAAATAAAAAAATATATTTAATTAGAGCATTTCTAGAAGAATAGACAAATCATTTCTAGTAGTTAGATTTAATTATTATTAGCATTTTTTTCATTTTCAGCATATAACCATTTTGCTGTTCACTATTCACACTATAAACTTTGTTTATTAATATATTTTCTCTCCCTTTCTCTCTCTCTCTCTCCTCCTCTTTCTTTTATACTCTCCCACACAAAATAATATTTAAAGAAAATAAGGAGTAGAATAGAAAATCTGTTGAAGTGTGTATGAAAAAATGAGTAGCTAAATTAAAAGTGTGTACTTTTTCAATAACTATTTTGCCTATTTCTGCTGAAAATGCTCTTAGAGTAGATAGTTAAAATAGATGTTCTGTTGAAGTGTGTAGTGAAAAACTAATAGCTAAAATGAAAAAAAAAAAAAAAAAAATTGTATTTTAAGTAGTTAAAATGAAAACCCTTGCTAGAGATACTCACAATATGCATTTTATGTGCAGTTATTCAAAACAAATAGTTAATACAACAACAAACAATGTAGTCATGAAGAGCAATGTCATTCTCTAGTAAGTACTTCTATACTTGCTCTTTTCAGCGTGGATTCTTACTTCCTGCATATATATATATATATATATATATAAGTTCTTCTCCAAATAATTCACTTCATTAATTTGAGATGATCGCTAATAATAGTCCTAAAATCAAGATCGATGTTTCGAAACAAGCCGAAGCCATGGTGACATACCAAAATAAATAATTCCTAAATCAAGTAAAACCAAGTCTGTTTGGTATATATATATATATATATATAACGTTTTGAACTTTCTTGCTCAAAAAAGGTTTAAAATTGTATTTTAGAAATTTTTTGAAAATGAGGCCTTTTTTAAAGCTCCTTCCGACCTTTTTCTATATATATATAATTCTATTTTCTTATGCAATCCCAAATAAACTCCAAATCTAATGCAGTTTGAAGACTAGTCCACAGGTAGGCAAAATTAAGTTGGTTTCTTTCATAACCACTAAAAGGAAACAAAGCTATTAAAGAATGAAAGAAGGGAAAATGACATTTATGATCGAAAATTGACAAGACAAGCTTTGCACCCTATCAGGACATGAGATCACAAGCCTTATAACTTGCTATACATTCCACCAACGATGCCCAATAAGAGCTGTCTCCCCCTGGAAAAGAATGGTTTGATAATCTGAGAGACTCTTGATCAACCAGCATATCGGCTTGATCAACTGTTGTCTCAGCTCACCATCTCGGCTCGGCCACCCTCGATGTACAGGACGCAGTCGGGTCTCCTTGTATCTGTCTAGTATTGTATGAATTGCAGCTCAGGCATTTATGTGCCACAACATGGAATGGGAGGTGAGAGTTTGCTCCACAATCATTGCAGAGAATCCAGACCTGATTTTTATACAAAACCTCAACAGAGATGTATGGCACAGCTGCCATTGATGAATCAAACTGTTGCTTAGTTACTTACCATCTTATTCCGGTATATTTCAGGCATTGGAGTTGAGGCAATCTGCATTAAAAGCTAAAAGTTAAAAGAACTTCAGGACATGAAGCACAATATTATTAGCAAAAGCTCATTTTTGTTTGGAAAACAAGAATGTGGAGATGACTTCTATTTACCACTTGATCAAGCTTTGCCCACACAAGGGACATATCACAGATGGACTTCGAGCAGATGGGGCATGAGTACCTGCAAGATAAAGGAATTGATTCTCCCTAGCTGAATTCGCACGAAGAGGAGTTGAAAAACAAGTAGGCACATCAACCCGGAGTAAAATCTAAATTAGTGAAGTACAAAGAGGAAGATTATGCCATTTTTACTTAAAGAATAAGTTGTGTGTTATGTTCTTATTACTGCTATAATATTGTTTCAGGTGAATATAAGCACTTACCGAAAATGTTTCTTCATCTCTTCCACACATTCATGATGTATTGTGTGTCCACAACGTAAGATAGTAATCCCTTTCAGCGTATCAAACAGAAACTGCAAACCAAGACAGCACTTATCCCACTGATAATTTAAAAAATGCTTCTTCATATTTCATTTTTATCAAACATCAATGCTTTACATTACCTCAAAGCAAACAGGGCAATCATGGTGCATTGCTCTTTCCACACAATGATGTCCATCTTCCATTAACTTAGAAATGCAACATTCTGATCAGACAAAAATTGCAAGGTAGTTATAATGTGAGGAAGACGTAAAAGAGCAGCGAATGGTCAAGAAATCGCCAATCCCTCACTTACCACATTTTGTGCAGTGGAAGAAATTTTCCTTGCCTCCAGTTCTGTTATATATATTAAAAGGAATAGCATTTGTGAAAATGATGGAAGCAGATGAAAAATTTTAGCTATTGAAAAATTAAAGAAATGGTGAAAAAGTAAATGAATAATGAAAATTACCTGCAGATTCCACATTCATCACAGTGGTATTGGATCTTTGAAGTCTGAAAGAGGAACAAACATTGAATTTTGCAAGCCAGAATACAAAAGTGCAACTAACCAAAGGTGCATTTGACACCCTCTTCATTTTTTTTTTCAGTGGATCCAACTCAAAACTTTGAAACTTACATCATCATCAAAGAACTTGCATATCGCACAGAAGTACTTCCCCATGCAAACACCACAACTAATGCAATACTGTTGAACCTGATTAGTATGCAAGACAACAAGATAAATACCCACCAAAACTTTCTCAAAAATTGACCTAAAATTTTGAATTTGTACTTTCATGTTCAGGGAACTTACATGCTGTTCTGTACTGCATAGGGAGCAGATGACCTGAAATTCGAACAAAACATGGACAATTTAGAGAAGTGAAAGAAGCAACATAATAGACCATATCCATGAGAAGTGAGAACCAAATCAAATTGCTCCCTTCGTACACCTATTGTTAGGGCTTTTAACGGAAACTGTGATACGTAGGCCTTTCTCCCTCCCACTGGCAAGGGGTGGTGGGGTGGCCACCCACCCACACTCACTAGCGGTGGCAGAGGGAGTGGTAGGTCACAACCCCACCATTGGGTGTGGGTGTTCGTTTATGAGTGGGTTGTCCCACCCACCAACAAAGGGGGGTAGGGTCGCCCCACTACCCTGTCTATCCATTAGCAGAGGACATGAGTCGCAACCTATCTACTATGCCACTTGTGAGAGCGAGTGGGTGGGTCGAGGCAAACGCACCCCCCTTGGCAGAGGGGGCACGACCCAACCACCAACAAAGGAAGAGGGTGAGTTGTTGCCCCACCGCTGCCTTCACGTAGTGGCAATGGGTATGGGTGGAGCGACCCACACCACTGCCAGTGGGTAATGGGGGCAACAAGGTGATCCACCCCCTCCTCTATTGGTGGGTAGGGCAGCCCACCCATTCAGAAAGAGCGTGGGTGGGTTGGTGGGGCAATCCATGGGGCGGTTGGTGGCCACCCGATTTGTAATACTCACACTAAATTAGGATTAAGGACACCACGAATTAGTGCCAAAGTGTTTATAATAAAGTTGAATTAGTCACAAATCCCAAAAGGAAGAGAAATTGAGATTTTAATACTTAGAAGAAATTCCATACAAAGATCGTCTAAATGGTAGGTAATGGAAAAATAGAAAAGACATTTGTTCATCGTTTGAACGGTCCACATCAGCAAATCGTCTGGTCGATCCAAAGACCATCCGGACAGTGACAGTTTGCATGCAAATCAAATGGAGCCAATTTAGCATAGACGCGCGCAGCGGCTTATTTAAAGGTCTAGGATAAACCCTAGACACCCCATTTGAGACATTTAGCCTCCCAAAAAGGCCAAAACCTTTGAAAGAAAGAAAATATGAAAGACGCGGAGGGAGTCAAAGAGTACCAAAACGACCACCTCGAGGAATTCTACAAGCTTTGCGAGTAAATTCTCACCTTGAATCTAAACTAATATTTTCGAGCATGAATATTTTGTTATGAACTGTACATTCTTACAATATCATAAATGTTCTTGATTCATGTTACGAGCCCAATTTTATACGTATGACGATATGACTCTTACAAATGAATTACTATGTGATTTTTTACTCAGTTTACATGCATGTAATAAATATGAAAAGCTAATTGTGTGTCATGACCACTATTGTAGAACATTGAGAAAGTTTTGTGAAATAAACCTATGACATGTCAAACTAGTTAAATAGACTTGACTTTGTTGCCAAAGTGATGTGTGTAATGTGCATGAGTTCTACCCTGGATCCAAGGGCTATTGTGATCAACGTAACCACGTATGGGCGGGGTCAAACCCGGTTAGAAAACTAGTGGATGGCTTGCTATGTGTAGTATGGGGCACCAAAAATGTACTCGATGTCTTTTTAGACGCACAAACCCTATCATGAGTGAGTTAAGTACACAAATAGGTCATATCGAATGCAATTACGACTTCTTACATACATTTATGTTTATGTAATGCATGATTTTCTGCCTTATTTCAAAGATTATGAACTATTGCATGTGAAGTTTTATGTTAGACTTGCATTAAAAGGGGTTCATAGCATTACAATGTTTATGAGTTTACTATTCATCAAGTAGTTGATTTATGTTTTATGTGTTTCCGCTTGTAAAACAGGAAGCCTTGTTTTGGAGATGGTGCAGGGAATCTAGCACTAGCCCGATTCTTGTTTGGTAGTGTGGAGGATATCGCCTATCTGCGAGAGCACCATGAGGAGATTGATAGGCCTTGGTTGGCATTTCTGTACCATTGGGTTAGGGTTTTCATATAAGGCTCTTGAGTAGCAAAATCGTCTTCCAAAATACGGTCATAATCTCTTTTTTGCCATATGTCAAGCTGGTGTGGCACTTCTGTACACGTAGAGTATTTAATTGGGTCTAATATAGTCTAATGCCTATGTGCCACAATTTCAGTTAAAAACCCTAAAGACAAGTGCATTAAGGGAGCAATTTGATACAGGAACATAAAGTCAAGAGTGATTTGATCAATTTTAAATCTCAAGAAGTGATTTGATAAAAGGTTTAAACCTTATGGACCTTTATTGTATTTTTCCCACCAACCAAAGATCACCAATCTTTATACCACAGAAATAGAAACTTAAAAAAGAATGCAGCGAGTACTCCGTGTAAACATTTGCCCTAGACTTGGAGAAAATCCATGGATCCACCAGCAAATCCATACTTATTAAGAGATAAAGGAAAATCAAAGAGTAGAAAAAGACCGAGTAAGTAGTCAATGTGACAACCACATGCAAATGAATTCCTATTCCTTTAAATGGTCAAAGTATATAGGTGCTGTAATGGAATGCAATATGCCTTTTTCTTTCGAAAGTCTATGCAATATGACTCAAATTACTATCATTCTTCCTTCAACTCAAAAATCCTTTTCAAGATATTAGTTTCCAGAATCCAAGTACAGCTCGAAATTTGGAAACAATGCAACCCAGGAATCTTTATCAAAGAAGTTTAAGAGCAAGAATATGACAACCATAATACATCCAGAAAAAGAAATGACTACCATCATAAACACACTAACTTGAGGTTATATTTGGTACAAAATCCATCTCTAAAAAAAAGTCCAGGTTGCACTAGTTCCTCAGTGCAGGAGACAAGAGAGCCAGCAATAGCTTTTAAGGAATCCAATTCTCAACTCTGAATTCGTGACTTCCTCTACTCAAACATATGTATGCTAATGGGGTCAAACAGGCACGGGAAGCACAGATAAATTATAGATTTTAGGATACAATTCCAGTGCAATTAATATTTCAAATTAAGCAGCGTCAAGTGGAAAATGAAACTAAAAGAAAGAAAGAAGGAGAAGCAATAAGAGCAGAACATATTTCTTCATATAATATATCATGACACAGGGACACGGCAGCATAAAGGAACATCAATCAGCAAAAAATATTGATCATTTTTTTTAAATCAAAGCACCCTTCAGTTTACTTTAAATTCATAAAATGTAAAAAATAATAAAAAATAATAATAAAAATGCCAACCTTTTCAACTTCATGGCGTGGAAGATCATGTTGCTCAAGAGGATCAATTTCCATGGAATTCTGCTCATGTAAAACAGAATAACAATTAACTCCCGGTTTTAAATATAAAAATTATCATCACAAACAGGAGAAAAAAAAAAAAAAAACTAGTAAAGGATCATAATGTTTATGTGCATATACTTTTGCTTCATTATGGCAATGTCTGCAATCGAAAATCTCACTGCAACAGGGTGCTCTGATCTTGCATCTCCTCCTATAATGTGAGCAGCTGACCACACACACAAAAACCCAGATTTTGATAATAAATTAACTAAAACAAAGAGACCCAAATTCAGAAATACCCATTAAAAGGACAAAAAAAGAAAAGAAAAAAGATTCAATTGAAAGCAGAAAAATGAGGCATACCCGTAATTCCCAGATCCGAGTTCCATCAAAGATACATCTTCGTCACTGAATTCAGAAATACCTGAGCTTTGAGAAGACAATGAAGTCTCGGTTTCACTCTCCATTCTCTTTAAGTTTCCAAACCTTTTTTTTATCTCTCTGAGCCACTGAACTGAACCCACAACATTCAGAAAGAAAAGCCAAAGAATCATCATTAGAAATTATGAGAAAGAGTTCTAAAATATCAAAACATCGGCAGAAAAATAAAAAACCACCCACGTTGACTATCGCTATCACTATGAATCGGTTTTCCAATAGGAGAAATTACACAAGTATACACGAGGACAACACAAAGGTCTTTTATATATATATATATATATATATATATAAAAGAAAGAGCCAACCGACTTTTCGAATTCCTTAAAAGAGTGAAAAAATATTAAATGAAAATACAATTATACAACTGTTTCTTTCTGTAAAAATCTTTTGTTCGTTGTACTTGTACAATTCCCATATGGGATTTACATGGACCCATGTTCATAAGTATGCATGGGAGTAGGACAGATGGAAGATCGGATCTGCATTCATGGAAAAGGTTTACCGGCTGACGCGGCGACACGCCAGAGTTCATTATAGTCCTTATCCCCAGCAGCTTTGACCACTTTCATTGTTGTATAACTTGTATTGACAGAAATAGTAAGCGGGCCCCAGTCTAAATGCCTTTTTACCTTTGCCCCGATTAAAAGAAACGGGTTTCTATTTTATTTTTCCTGAAAAAAAACGTTAGATTTATAATTATTTTATAATTTATTAACCCGTAATTATTAGAGATTGTTAAATTTTTTTAATGATTAATATAACTATTGCAGCAAATTATTAAAAAAATAAAAATTCTAGAAATAGCAACACTTCTTCTCTCAAGTAAGATTGAGTTGGAGATGACATCACTGCCTGCAGTACAGAATCGGTCAGAAAACAGAAGAAGAAAGTCTGAGACGCCCACAGAGAATTGGACTTCCCAAGAGAGAGTCTGAAACTAGTGGCGAAAGGATTGGTGGGGCTCCTGTATGTTTGACCGAGATGTGTTTTTTTATTTAGAGTTAACATCATTTCTTCGTATTAATAAATAATTTTACTCATTTTTTATTTATAAAAAATTTAAAATTTATTTTTATTTTATATCACATTAATTAATTTCAGATGATGCGAAGAAATGAAAAGTCGACGCGCCAACTCATGCAGTATGGCACAAACCAATATATTTGGACATTCACTAAAAAAAAAAAAAAAAAAAAAAAAAAAACATATCAATTAGTAACGTAGTTACTGTTTATCACTTTTTGGCATGTTATCAATTAGTAATGTGTCAATTTATAACACGTTACTAAAATATGTCAATTTGTAACACGTTACTAAATATTTTAGTAACGTATGAAATGCAACACATTATTAATTGGTAACGTGTTCAACTGGCACATTACCAATTTGGTAATGTGCCAATATAACACGTTACCAATTGGTAACATGTGAAATTGACATGTTACTAATTTTTTGTCTAATTAATTAATTCCATTAATATTATTTATACTGTTAACATTATATTAGTATTTATACTATTAACATTATATATACTAAAATGATTTATTTATTTTTCATAATAATATATACTAAAGTAGCTACGAAGAGATCTAATTGTTGCTCAAGTACAAATTACTCATGTTAATGCATTATATATATAAAGCTTTCTATTTGATATATTTATCATTTTGTAATGATAGTTAAACTATTCAATGTTATTAAAAAATAACATTGTGATTTTTAGTAATAAAATTCTAGACTATATATATATATATATTTTAAAAAAACCGATTAGTTTGTAAGAGCCATATATATATATAGATAAAATTTTATTTGAAAAAACATGTAATTCTCACATGCTTTTAAGCAACTCCTTATTCAATTATTCAACCACCCAAATTCTAGCTATGGTTCACATTATATTTATAAGAAGAATATGAAAATTTTGCTTTTTTTTTTTTTTTTTTTTTGTGACAATTTGGTGTCTTAATTGATCTTAAATAAAGAATTCTTTGCATGTCAAAAAAAAAAATAAAGAATTCTTTGAGATTATATTTAACATATATGATATATGTATATGTTGTCAATTTATTTAAAAATCTGAAAAAAAAAAAAAAAAAAAAAACACATCTTGAAACTAACATTAAGTTTTTAATATCTTTCGAATTAAAGATTGCATTAATATCTACTCAAACTACAAGAAAAGTTTGCAAGGTAACCCTCTTTGCACCAAAATGATAAAAATACCCCTATAAAAAATTTAGGAAAAAATACATAAATTCAAGCAAAACATTAAAAAATTGGTAACCCATTACAGCGAGTAATGGGTTATTATAAGTATATGACAATTTTATATATCCAGTTAGAAGAAGTTTTTTCCGACACAATTTTTTTTTTAAAAAAAAAAAAAATCCTTGTCCAAAAAGAGTTTTTGGGACACTATATATATATATATATATATTTCCGACACAATATAGTTTTTCAGACACTATATATATATAAAATTCAAAATATTAAAATTGGTAACGTGCCACACGGTGTGGCACGTTACCAATTAGGTTTGACTAGCACACACTCAGTTGCTTATTTTCCACAATGATTTTTCTCTCTTCCTGCTCCGACCGTTTGGTTCTCCTCAGACGTTCCTCATTCTCGACGTTCTCTGTTTCTACTTCTAGCTCCTCCCACGTGCACGTATGCCCTCCTCTCTCCCTCGCTCATTTTTCTCTCCTCTACTCCACCCGGCATTGTCTTCCTTCTGGCGGCCTCTGTCACTCTGGCGGCGTCGAACCTAGGTGACTCTTCGACACTCTCTCCCTCTCCAATATACTGCAGGTATATATATATATTGTTTGATTTCCTGATGGTATTGTAACTTTAAAATAAATTTATCAGTTTTAATTAAATTTGCAGGAACTGAGTGATTATTTCATTTGTTTTATCCATGATTGTAACTGGATTTTAGGGTAAAGTCCACGTACCCCCCTCAAATTACCATCCAATTGACAATGTTCCCCTCAAACTTTTAATTGTGACAATGTCCCCTCAAAGTACCAATCAATTGTCAATGCACCCCCTAATGACAAAAATACCCTTAATATTTTTAAAATAATAATAATAATAATAAGGAAAGAAAGAACATAAATTGAAACTCAAAGACGACGGTTACTAATAAGTACTAAAATATTCATATTTTCAGCCCTTAACTTGCATATTTTAATCATTTGGTTTTAGTTAATTAGGCCATTTTAATTCATTTTTGTGTTTTTCATACTTTAGAGGCTTTTGGAAGAAAATGAAGTAAAACTAGGTGATTTGGGCTCAAAAGAGAAAATGGAGACAATTGGAGCTCCCTGGTACTGCGATCAATCGCAAGATACCTGCGATCGAGTGCAATGCCAGAGAAGATACTGCACGAGCCAGGCCAAGAGTGATTGAGCGCATGCCAAAAGAAGGAACGATCGCAGACCTGCGAACGAGCGCACACGGGCTGCGATCGAGCGCAGCCGTGCGCAAGAGACTTGTCAAGTGGCGGCTGGATTGACACTCTTTCCAAATTAGGGTTTTTCAACTCCAAATTGTAATAGGTCTCAAAACCCTACAAAATCCTTAGGTTTACTACTTCGTTTAGGACTTCTAAAGCCTATAAATAGACCCTTAAGCCTCTAGAATAGATATACTTTGTGAGGAGAGAATAGGAGCTCTTCAAGTTCAAGTCTCGGGTTTATTCTTTTCCTTTATTTTATTTTATTTTATGAAGTTGTTTAACATCAACTTTATGAGTAGCTAATTTAATTAGTAGGGCTTGATTAAAGCCCTAGTTATATTTTGTTAATATTTCAATATTGGCGCCTTTGTGATAATCTTGTTATGCTATTTAACTTGATTAATACCTGCTTGCATGAATTCTTCATATGTGTGTGCCTGATCAACATATGCATGTGGTACGGACTAGTTAGTTAAATCAATTTGGATGGCCGAGTCCTGTGTTTAACATAAGTAACAAAAGAAACCCACACCGGGTTCTTGGGTTAATCAACATGGGGAACCGGGACTCCGGGAGTATATGCCTTGCCCTAGGCCCCATGTGTTTGTCGATTTTCATAGAACATATGCCTTCCTAAGGAACAACTTAGTATAAATTATGTTAAATCCCTTAGGAATGAAAAGAGTTAGAGTATACGCCATGCCTAACTTGTTGATTAGGAAAATCTATAGTTTTAGGAGTATACGCCATGCCCTAAGGTTGACAAACATTAGATATGCATAACTTGATCAAAGCATTGGCATATTGTTATATTAGCTAAATATAATTAGTGGTGGATATCAAAGTCCTACCCTATCATCACTTTAATAATCAATCTTTGTTTTGTTTAAGGAATCTATTTTTAAACATAAATTCAGCAATCCTCATGGGAATGATCCTGTATTTGCACCATATACTATTATGTTGACCTTGTGCATTTGCAGGTAAAACGTACAATTATTATCATTTAATTTAGGTAATATTTTGCTCAACAAGTTTTTTGGTGCCATTGCCGAGGATTGCGGCGAATTTTATTTAAAAATTATTTTCCTTTAGTTTTGTTATTTTAATTTTCAATTTTCAATTTCGTGTAGCAAAAATCAAAAAGAATTTCTTGTTTTCCCTAAATTTTTCTGTTTTCTGTTTCAGGTTGCGGATTGCCATTCTGTGATTGCGATCAATCATCAGACAAGTGCGATCGAGCGCACTGTGATCGAATGCACCAACCAGCGATCGAGCGCAGTTCCAGGGAGCATTCGGACCAGGCAGTACTGAACTTGCCTAACTAAAGAAGTAATCCAGTTCATGCAATGTCGTCGATCTCACGCCTCAACCGTTCTTCCACTCGATCCTGAAATTGAGCGGACAATTCGACAACGACCTAGAGACAAAGAAGAAGAAGAAGTTGAAATAGAAGATTTACAAGAAAATCCAATTGGGCCTACCCTTAGAAGCAAATCCACCACGGGTGAGGAGAGCAATGAAGTAGGCATATGTGCCAACAAATTTCCATCAACCCTCTTGCATATCAACCAGAGGTGGATGGCAGCTATTATATCTCTCCCCAAATCCTAAATGCATTGACTCACTTCAGAGGCACAGCTACTAAGGATCCCAACTTGCATCTTAAGGAATTCTGTGACTTATGCAAGTTGCAGCATGTTCAAGGCCTAACTCCAGAAAGACTCAGGTTAGTCCTCTTTCCTTTTTCCTTGAAAGATAATGTTAAATTGTGGTACAATTCCTTGCCTGTAGAGTCCATTCATACTTGCGAAGAATTGACCACCAAATTTCTGAAGAGGTTTTTCCCAGCCCAAAAGACAAAGCAACTTAAAAGGGAACTTCAAATGTTCCAACAACGAGATAGAGATTTGTTCTTTAAGGCTTGGGACCACTTCAATTCCTTACTTCTAAAGTGTCCACACCACAACATCCCTCAAGATGATCAGGTCCAAATTTTCTATGAAGGATTAGATGATACCAAAAAAGGGATGGTTGATTCAGCTTGTGGAGGAACACTTATGGAGAAGAGTAGTGAGGAAGCTGTGGAACTTTT
The DNA here is from genome assembly GCF_901000735.1 of Corylus avellana. Lineage (NCBI taxonomy): Eukaryota > Viridiplantae > Streptophyta > Magnoliopsida > Fagales > Betulaceae > Corylus > Corylus avellana. The sequence goes on from NC_081550.1 coordinate 10,866,595, forward strand.
CGAAACATTAAGTGAGCACTCACAACAATTCTGCTCAAGGGGAAGAAGAGGCATTAAGAGCAAGGACATGTATGAAAGTAAACCTTAGTGGGGGATCAACCAATCAGTTGGCTATTGTAGAAAATAAGTTGGATATGCTTGTCAAGGCCATGAATGTTCAAAAAATCTCACAACAGGACACACCAATCCAGGTATGTGCTGTCTGTTCCCATTTTGATCACATCACTGAAACATGTCCTTTTGCAGCACAAGAAGAAGTGAACTTTGTGGGACAAAACAATTATCCCCACAAGAACAACCCATACTCCAATACTTACAATCCAGGATGGCGCAACCATCCAAATTTCTCCTGGAGCAATAATCAAGGACAGCCGAAAGGGCCCCAACAAGCAAGCCAATCAACTCAAGAGCCAAAGATGAACCAACTAGAGAATATGATACACAACCTGGTGACTTCACAACAGCAGTTCATGGCTGATCAAAAACATGTCAATACAAAAACTGAGCAAGCCATACAAAAATTGGAAGTGCAAATAGGTCAGATGGCAAAGGAGTTGAGTGAGAGGAAGCAAGGAGAATTTCCAGCTCAAACAGTACCTAACCTTGGAAATCACCAGCAGCTAAAGGCCGCCACGGTTTTGAGAGGTCCTACTCCTACAAGAGCACTTGAGCTAGATTCTGAGCTCAAGTGTAGCTCTTCACACTAGGAGCACTACAATCACAAGTAGACGCATTTGATCAGGCAAGAACCTCAAGCGCATCTACTCAAAACAGTGATACTGAAGCCACTGAAGGCGGTAACATTTTCACTCTTGTCTTCATCTTACTTTCTTTACTTCACATATGTTTCAATTATCCATTATGTTTCATTTTCATTATTAACCTTTACTTTACTATTATTTTGTTTTCAAAAAAAAAAAAAATTTGACATTCTGTTACTACGATCGATCGTAACAGGTATGCGATTGAGCGCAGTAACCGAATGGTGGCTCGATATTCTATGTCAGTGCGATCGAACGCACCTTAGGTGCGACCGAGCGCACATGACCCACACATGCACATCTCTGCCCGAATGCGATCGAGCGCACTCGGACAGCAGGGCTTGCGACCTATTTAGGTCACTTTTTCCCATGGCCCACAACTCTTCTCCCGGCGCTGTACAAGCTTCCCCCGCACTCACCTCCAGCACACTCTTCCTCATCCCATTTCTTTTCTTTTTTTCACCAAAGACACCACACCACCACCATATAATACCCTTCTCCGGCCACTATACCATCCTCTTTCACCTAAAAACACTTCATACATCCCATTCTCACCCCAACCCTCAATATATCCGAACACTCATCCAACCTCCAATTTTTCTTGCAATTATGGGTTATCCACCCACATTGCCTCTGTGTTGGGATTGTTGTGTATTTGCAGGGAGTTTGGAGCATCCTTGGCCAAAGTTGTCTTTGTGGTCATCAGAAGTGCACACCACCTGTTCGACAAAAGTCCCCAATCAAGCTCAAAATGCCTAGAGCCCGTGCTTCTTCCTCCCGGGGGTCCGAGGCCCAAGCCATATCTCCTCCACCCGCTTTTGAGGAGCGGGAGCTGCTATTTGAAACCACCTTCGCCATCAGAGAAGACTTTCAAAACAATGAGGCGACTCAATGGGCAGTCGCCGAGTTTAGGCGAAGGGGTCTCAAAAAGCTCTTTAAACCGGTCAGCTCTACCGTCTACCAGAAGCTGGTCATTGAATTTTATGCCAAGCTTTCCCATGACTGTGACAACCCGACTGCTCTCTCCTCAAAAGTACGAGGGCAAATTGTTCATATGACGAGGGCCGACATAGCCACAGCCTTGCAATGCAATGATGAGCATCCTCCAGAAACTACAAATCTTGCAGAGCAGCCGCCCTGATACTATGTGGCGGAGATCATTGAAGACATGTGCCAAGGGCACTATGCAGATGCCCACCAGGTAGCCGGTCCAAGCTACCTCGACTATTATGGTTTGTGGATTCTGTATTGCACCGAAATGCCTTCCCTTTGGGACACAAAACAAAGGCATGATCAATTTCTCCAAACTCTCTACGCCTTCCACAAGGATGCATGGTACTCCACTCCCGACATCATTTGGAACCAAATCCATAAATTTTGGAATTGAGTGCACATTGGGGGTGTCGAGTCCACACATTCATGGGGATTGCCTTTCCTCTACTTGATCACATACATTCTGCCAAAAAAGGGCATTAAGGGCACCACAGCTGATGAGCCAGTCACCACCACTCCATTATTTGGCATTCGCCAATGGAACAAGAGCTGCTCCCATATGCCACAGGCACCTCCAGAAGAAGGGGAAGAGGCAGATAAGGTCGAGCCAATGGCCAAAGATGAACCGGCAGCTGAGCCGGTAGCTGAAGATGAGGAGGAGACCCCAATTGACATTAGAGCCATCCAATACCGATCCCTTTGCGAACAAATGGCAAACCTTCGGAGAGAATTAGCAGATCAAAGAAGGGAGGCTCGAGAAGATAAGGTCCTCATGGATCAACGCTTAGCTGCCCTGGAAGAGTTGATGTGGTCCATCGTAAACCAGTTACCACCACCACCTAGAGCATCTACTTCTGGACAACACTGAGTGGGGACCACCATCTGGCTGAAGACGTAAAACTTAGCGCTCATGGGAGGCACCCCACAGCATATCCTTTTATTTTGTTGGTTGTTTTATTTTATTTTGTTGTGTTTTCATTTGTGTTTAGTATTTTTGGTGTTTTTATGTTATGTCGTTTCTTTTCTATTCTGTTATTGCGATCGATCGCACCACACATGCGATCGAGCGCAGGTCTCCATTTGTGAGACTACCGCACTCTATTAGTGTGATCGAATGCACAACATGTGCGATCGAGCGAACTTGGCAGCATCCTATAGTTATTGTTTATTTTCTTTTGTTCAATTTTTATTTTGTTTTTGTTTTGTTCCTTTTTACGTGTTTGTGTTTTTGCTATTTTGCAGGGCCAAGTGTGCTTCACTTCAAGTTTGAGGGTATGCTATGAGCCATGCTTTCCAAGACTCTTTCGACCATCTCCTGGGTACATTCTTTCCTTAGACACATTGGGAACAATGTATCATTTAAGTTTGGCGGTATGGACACACATGATTTTGGGGGGGGGGAATGTATGCATATTCATGTTTATCCTTAAATTTTAGGTTGATCTAAAAGAATTGTGATTTGAATTCATTAGGGAGCTTAAAATTTTGAACACATGATCTGATGAGTAAATCTGTTAGTTTGGTTACTTGTTTAGGACTATTGAAAAATCATATGTTTGATCTGAGCACTCGAGCACATTAGCACATAATCTGTAAGGTATGACATAAGGTCTGATATGTGTGTTTCTGCATCTTGGATGAAATTGGATGACTTATTAGATGACACTGTGGCATACATATTGAAAAAAAAAAAAAAAAAAAAAAAAAAAAAAAAAGAAAAAAAGAAGAAGAAAAATGTGAAATAAGTGATCATTGATGGCTTTTCACTGAGTAACTAGACCTCTTGCTCAAAGCATTGAGTGTTCACATCAAAAGGTGAAAATTTGGATTTGATCAATGTCATGGTTAGTTGGTTTTTAGCCTTTTTTACTCGAGTTAGTAGGTCCTTAGGTGTTCTCTATACCTAATGCCCTAAACCATATGGTTTGGGAGTCATTGACTTAACACTCGCTACAAGGGTCAATTAGAAAGCTAAGGGAACCAACATTGTAACAACCTGACAAAAAAAAAAAAAAAAAAATGCCATGGTTGTTCATTCTAATAGGGATTCTAGTAAATTTTGAGATATAGAGACATTGCATATTGGAAAGATTTGGAAGCCTCATAATTTTGTGCTAATTCACTTTACACACATGTCAAACTTGTGATGATTTAGCATGTCATTTGTAAGTAATTGCACTTTGAGATTCCAATTTATTGAGAAGATGGAGTTCATTTTTTTTAAGATTGCTTATGAGTAAAAATCATGATCTTGAAGTGATGCTTTTATTTTAAAATAACATGAACTGTGCATGATGTTTGTGGGTAACATTTCTGGAAAACCCTCACGAGACTTCACTCGTCCACTAGGGAATTCCTAATGGTTTAAAAGGCTTGTTGCATACGCTAAATGCAATCGTACATCCCACAAAAGATGGATTTATCTTTTGTTTTCTGTTTTTTCATTCTTGTTTTGTATTGCTAAGGGACTAGCAATATGTAAGTTTGGGGGTGTGATAAGTGCTAAAATATTCATATTTTTAGCCCTTAACTTGCATATTTTAATCATTTGGTTTTAGTTAAGTAGGCCATTTTAATTCATTTTTGTGTTTTTCATACTTTTGCGGGCTTTTGGAAGAAAATGAACTAAAACTAGGTGATTTGGGCTCAAAAGAGAAAATGGAGACAATTGTAGCTTCCTGGTACTGCGATCAATAGTAGAGTACTTGCGATCGAGCGCAATACCAGAGAAGATACTGCACGAGTCAGGCCAGGAGCGATCGAGTGCATGCCAAAAGAAGGAACGATCCCAGACCTGCGATCGAGCGTACACAGGCTGGGATCGAGCACAGCCATGCGCAAGAGACTATCAAGTGACGGCTGGATTGACACTGTTTCCAAATTAGGGTTTTCCAACTCCAAATTGTAATAGGTCTCAAAACCCTATGAAATCCCTAGGTTTACTACTTTGTCTAGGACTTCTAAAGCCTATAAATAGACCCTTAAGCCTCTAGAATAGATATACTTTGTGAGGAGAGAATATGAGCTCTTCAAGTTCAAGTCTCGGGTTTATTCTTTTATTTTATTTTATTTTATTTTATGAAGATGTTTAACATCAACTTTATGAGTAGCTAATTTAATTAGTAGGGCTTGATTGAAGCCCTAGTTATGTTTTGTTAATATTTCAATATTGGAGCCTTTGTGATGATCTTGTTATGCTATTTAACTTGATTAATACCTGTTTGCATGAATTCCTCATATGTGTGTGCCTAATCAACATATGCATGTGGTACAAACTAGTTTGTTAAATCAATTTGGATGGCCGAGTCCTAGGTTTAACATAAGTAATAAAAGAAACCCACACCCGGTTCTTGGGTTAATCAACATGGGGAACCGGGAGTATATGCCATGCCTTAGGCCCCGTGTATTTGTCGATTTCCATAGAACATATGCCTTCCTAAGGAACAACTTAGTATAAATCATGCTAAATCCCTTAGGAATGAAAAGAGTTAGAGTATATGCGATGCCTAACTTGTTGCTTAGGGAAATCTATAGCTTTAGGAGTATACGTCATGCCCTAAGGTTGACAAACATTAGATATGCATAACTTGATCAAAGCATTGGCATATTGTTATATTAGCTAAATATAATTAGTGGTGAATATGAAAGCCCTACCCTTTATTATCATCACTTCAACAATCAGTCTTTGTTTTGCTGAAAGAATCTATTTTTAAACATAAATTCAGCAATCCTCGTGGGAATGATCATGTACTTACACCATATACTACTATGTTGACCTTGTGCACTTGTAGGTAAAACTCACAATTATTATCTATTAATTTAGGTAATATTTTGCACAACAGCTACTTCGACAAACTCCCCCTCAAGATCATTCGCAAGGTCAAGGACAATGTTGTAAAATATGAAATTGACATAACATACTATAACTTACAAGATCTTAACTATCATGAATTTTACAATAAATTAATAAAAAGAAACATACCAAAATCCATTGCTTCTTTTATTTTTCTTTTGAAAGCATAAACACCAGAAATCGGTTTCTCTCGCTTGACCCACTTAAGGTACACGAAGATGATGGAAATTGCGTACATTTATAAGGCAGAGAGAGGACCAGTTTCCTTTATTCCTTTATAACTCAACTTCCCATCAAAGTAAGAGTTAATTCAATAGGAAACCACTTCTCCTAATTAATTAACTAACAGTTTATTAAGGATTAGGATTAAATAATCTCATAACTTAAGGAGTCTAATAAATACTCATATGTGCCATGTCATGTGGGACATTAAATTCTTACATCCTCCCACTTAGCCCATATGACTAATATTGTTTTAGACTCAATGAGGTTAACATTAGGTGCACAAAAAATTTAATCCATCCTTATTTAATATGGCAATCCTAAATACCATAATTAAACAACCTACTAGTTTGAGTCATGGCGGTTGTACATCAAAAGACGACATAGTCCCTTTTATGTACCACTACACTAGCAACCTGTTCAATCATGGTTCATAAATGAGAAGTGTCTAAAAATGGTCCACAAAAATGTATTTTTTCAAAGACTATCCCTGTTGTCATTCATGCAATCTTATATGTACATACAAAATGGAAAACAGGAAAATCAGAAACATATTTAATGAGATCTCAACAGTATTTAATAACATAAATAAACATTATGCAATCCATAAACATTATGGGCACTATGGGTTACAATCAAGACTCATTATGTTAACATGTTCCTTAAATGTCTTTGTTGCTAACCCTTTAATGGATCTGCAATTATGAGCACTTTATTAATATGTTCTATAGACACTCATTGTTTCTGAATTTCCTCCTTAATGACAAAATATTTAAGCTTCATATGCTTATAGCATCTTTAAAATATTTGTCGTTCCTCGAGAAAAAATATAAATGCAGAATTATCGCAATAAATTCTCAATGACTTGGCATTAGTGTCGACAATTCCAAGTCCTAAGATAAATTTCTGCAACCATAATAAATGAAATATGGCCTCAAAGCATGCCACAAATTCAGTAGAGTCTGAATTAGAGTAATCATTCATCTCTAAATAATCAGACCTCCTAAAAATGAGCATAAAATCTTTTAATCCTCACAAGTACCTCATCAATTCTTCGCAGCTTTCTAATGATTCATTTTAGGATCATTTTGGTATCTGCCCAGCATACCAACTGCAAAATTGATGTCTAATCTAATGCAAGTCTGTACATACATCAAGTTTCTTACAATAGAAGCGTAAGGCTTCCATCATTTTTCGACATTGCATAAGACTAAACTTATCCCTTTATGAATTTGAGCATCACTAGCTGAATAGTTCTCCATACCAAATCTCTCTAACACTCTTTCAATATATCGTTATTGAGACAACCCTAACAAACTACGTGATCAATCTCAAAATATTTACATTCTTATCACATAGATTGCCTCACGCATATCTTTCATTTCAAAGTTCTTAGAGAGAAATTCATTGGAACCAAGATCACTACTGGTAAGCAATATCTCGTCAATTTGAAATAAAAACTTGCTCTCACTAACCTTCAAATATATACACCGATCAACAGTGTTTTCCTTAAAGCCCGAATGAAGTAATGGTATCATTGAACTTAGGATACCATTGCGTGAAAGCTTGTTTAAGTCCATATATTGACTTATTTAATTTGCAAACCATGTGCTCTTTTTCCTTTTTTGAGAAGCCTCAGGTTGATACATGTAGACTTCCTCTTCTAAACTTCTATTCATTTGGTACAACTCTAAATCATAATGAGTTACCAAATCCATAATGATTCTAAGTGAGTCATTGGATACGGGAAAGAAAGACTCCTTATAGTCAATGCCTAATTTTTGAGTTAAAACCTTTTGGCCATAAGTTTGGCTTTATATGGTTTGATATTGCCAAGGGAGTCGCGCTTGGTATTGAAAACCCATTTACACTGACTATCTTATATCCTTCAAGCAATTCAACGATGTCCCAGACTTTACTTTGGTCCACTGATTTCAACTTATCATTCATGGCATCAATGCATTTAACAGAATCATTACTTTCAATGGCTTATGAAAATGAAAACGGGTCATTACTTGTCCCTATATCAAAATTAGATTTCTGTAAATAAACCACATAATCATTTGAAATAGCAAATCTTTGCTTTTCTTTCAGACCTCCTTAACGCTATTTCTTGTGATTTTTTTTATAATTGGTTCATTGGTGATAATCTCATTATGGAGTGATTGATCAATAACTTATTGTTCAAAATGCTCAAACGATTGGACAACTTTGGGAACAACTTCTTCAAAAATTATGGGTAGTGGGACTTGTACCCTAACTTCTTAAATAACCACATTTTGTGGTTTATCACTCCCACTGATTTCACCATTCTTAAGGAATCTGGCATTATCGGTTTCAACAATTTCCATTCTATATGTAGGACAGTAAAATCTATACCCTTTGGACTTTTTTTTTTTTTTTGGATAACCAATATGTAGGACAACAAATCCAATTTCCTTTCATGTGGATTGTAAATTCTAGCCTCCGCAGGACAACCTCAAACATGTAGGTGTCTTCAGCCTACTATTCAAAAGGAGTCTATAAAACTACTTTAGTAGGACTTCTATTTAATAAATATATATAGCGGTCTTAAGGGCTTCCAACCACAATGAAATGGGTAAAAAGAAATTACTTAACATACTCCTAACTATATCCATTAGAGTACGATTATGCTATTTAGCTACTTCATTATGTTGAGATGTACCTGGCATAGTGTGATGTGTACAAATGCCATACTTTTCAAAGAGTTTAGCAAATGGGGCAGGCAATGACTTGATCCATCATAGCTTCCATAATACTCACCACTGCTCTCTGATTTAACAACCTTTACTCTTCTATCTAATTGCCTTTCAACCTCAGTAATGTATACCTTGAAGTCATCCACTGCACGAGAGTCTTTTATGCAACAAGTAGATATAATTGTAATGCAAAAAAGTCATTAATAAAAGTAATAAAATAGTTTTTTCTACCAAAAAATTGTGAGTCAAAAAGGACTTTTGACTAATCATGCTATGTTTACTTCCAATATTATAATGCAAGGTTAAAAGGCTTTTTGCAAAATAGCTATTAAGATTCAATTTATACAAATCATCACATAAAATCCTAAAACTAACAAATATATATATATATATATATATTATTTTAATAAAAATAAAATAAAATAAACTGAATCTTTTATTGCAGAATTTAAAGTAATAGCCATCAAGATAAAGTTTGAACAAAGAAACCAAACTCAAGAAATAGAAAGAACATAAAGCGTCTGAAAACAAATATAGACAATAACCAATATCTAGAAACAAATGAAAAAGAAAGCCATAGATCGAATTAAAAACATAAATGGTATAACCTTAGTCAATCCACTAAGTATAGGAATGAACTTCAGTGAGATTTGATTCGAAACATACATAAGCTAAATGCTTACCTTTCTTTTCGAACCATGTAATAAGTTTTTATCAATCTTTCTCAACATGCTAAAACATTCTACAAAAATGGCACTTGACACTATTTTATCTCTTCTCAAGAACCTCAATTGCTTTAGGATGTCCACTAACTATAGTTGACTCTATCGTTTTGCCCATTTTAAGCTTCTTTCTGGCCCCTTGACTTACAAGGTGAATTAGATGATATTTTTGTTGCTTAAGCCTTGCCTCTTCTTGAACAAGCATACTGGCCAATTCATTTACATTTCACTTGTCCGTAATAGTGTTGTAATGAATTAAAATAGCCCAAACTAAGGAGGCAAAGAATTCAAGATAATTTGCACGAGAAAAAACTCATCCACATTCATCCCAAGAGCCTTCAATTTAGAAGATAGATTTTTCATTTCAAGGATATGCTCATGCATCCCCATATCTACCATCAAATTTCATGGTAGTAAGTTCAGCCATCAATGTCACAACAGTCTTATTAGCTTAACAAAAACATTATTCCCCAGTTAGGAAATAATAACTTAATATTATTTGCTATACTCATTCACATAAACATATTGCCCAATCTGTCAAGACTTGTATATAGTTTTTTCTTCCGCACTGCTTGAATCAGTAATACAAATGGTTTCTCAGTCTAGAGTACCAAATCAAGATTCAGAACACCAAGGTGAAACTGAACTTGTTCAAACTAGTCTGAGAAATTTGTTCCATTAAGAATCACAACAGATGAAGTATGCAAATGTAGCTAAATAGGACTAACTCTTCAATTAAATAAATTCTCACTACATTAATGCTTTGAGTTATCAAACATAAAATAATATTTCAATAAGTAGTACTACTGCAGTTCACCTTTGGGTGAAAATTACGATATACTAAAAAAATATATATATGATCATTATGGTGATTTCCTTTCACCTATAGGAATAATTAATAATGCATCCATAATTCGATAGGTCCGTTACCTTTGGGTATCCGGTTCCAACTCTCAATTAAGGATACACATTAATTATCCTATCTTAGTTTATCAATCACTTGAAAGGTGGTCCACCTTTGGGCCTATCCAAAATATTCATGTGATTAGAAAAATCGTCAAAAATTTGCAATGCCATTATCTTAATACTTGGGATATGAGTATTAAGTTTTAAACATATGACTTGAAATCTATGTATCCTTTTAGTTGGGTCACTTTGGTGATCACCAAACTATTTCATAATATAGATCTCAATTCGAAATAATGACAATGCAAACCAAATAGTCATAATATGCCTTTTTAACATTGATTGACATAAATATTCATGTTTACAGATAACAAAAGTAATACATGAAATAAAATAATCAATGTTTTAAAGCCAACATTTACTGCCATAATATTTAATTCAATTCTTTAAAGCAGTAGTAAATTTGGAGCAGTGAATTTTGTGAATAGCAAATATATTTACATAAAACTTTTGCATCTGTCAATATTTATAATTTGTACTAAATGATATTTCTAAACTGTGCACAAAGAGTTTTGCACAATAAAAGAAAGAACACGATTAATCATATAAAAATAAAGGCATACATGTGTACACAATAAACATTAATAAGGTTTATCGTTCATACGTACACAATAAAGACTGAACTAACCTTTACTGCACATAACAGCCCCGAGTTCATGCTTTTAATGGTGCATATGTTCTGTAATTATACATTTTATGCCAAACTTAGAATCAAAAACTTAGAATCATACATGCCAAACACGTACCAAAATGGCTTCTGAATATATTAGCAAAATGACAGAAATTTATTTTATACCATAATGATACAAACAATTAATAGCAAGTGCAATTCGTGCAGTAGGGTCCCAATTCTTTATTGTCCACACAATAACTCTTTTATAAATCATAACCTAAAAGAGATCACCAATATACCTATATGTTGGGACGTTTCATGAAGGGTATCATTAATCAGTCACATGCCATAAATCATAATTACGAAACAGGTGTACATGACACGTATAAATAAAGATAGATTCCAAATTCAATGTACTATAATTATAGAAACCTCAATTTAGCATCTATTCAACTTTAGTTTTGCATACACAAGTGACAAATACAAAAACATCACATTGGCATAGGCAAAAATAAATTACGATAGATACGGATTTGATTAAGAGGTTAACTATATATATTTAACATATTTCTTAATGAAAAATCATGAAAGTTACAACTCAGGCTCTGATACCACATGTAAAACATGAAATTGACATAACATACTATAACTTACAAGATCTTAAATATCATGAATTTCACAATAAATTAATAAAAGGAAACATACCAAAATCCATTGCTTCTTTTATTCTTCTTTTGAAAGCATAAGCACCAGAAATCGGTTTCTCTCACTTGACCCACTTAAGGTACACGAAAATGATGGACATTGCGTACATTTATAGGGCAGAGAGAGGACCGGTTTCCTTTATTCCTTTATAACTCAACTTCCCATCAAAGTAAGAGTTAATTCAATAGGAAATCACTTCTCTTAATTAATTAACTAACAGTTTATTAAGGATTAGGATTAAATAATCTCATAACTTAAGGAGTCTAATAAATACTCATATGTGCCATGTCATGTGGGACATTAATTCTTACAAACGTACATACATGAGCCTCCCCCTTCTATTTCACTTGCAGATTGCTACACTTCTCCCTTTCCTAGGGTTTTCAATTTCGATTTTTGTAATCTGATTTGTCGATTTTGAAAGCAAAAAAAAACAAAAATCGCGTCTGGTATAGTGCTTAAAGATTTGCCTAAATTGCCAATAGTTTGTCTAGTAAAAGCAATCTGTTCATTAATTAGTGTGATCGAACTCAATTTTCTTGCAATTCAGTCGTTGAATCTGTTGAATTGATGAAGAAGTATTAAAACGTTTTTTTTTTTTTGGATGAATTCGACTCTGCTATAAATTTTGGCAGATTATGATGAAATTTTCCTTATTCTCATTGAAGGATATAATTACATCTTAAATTTTGTTAATTTCTCATGGCTATTTACCGAATTTCAAAGCCAAATACATGAAAATTTGTGAGATTTTCTTGATTCAAAACCATTTTGCCGAATGGGGGTGATTCCCCTTTTAAAAATAATAATAATAAAAAAAACAAAATAGTTTTAATTTTTTTTTTTTGAATTTATAATGATATTTTTGTCTTATCACAAATATTTTAAGGTCATTTTTGTCTTTATGCTAGCTTTAGGGGGTAAAATGACAATTGATTGGTAGTTTGAGGGAGACATTGTCTCAATTGAAAGTTTAGAGAGGGACATTGTCAAATGGGTAGTAGTTTGAAGGAAGTATGTGAACTTTTTCCTATTAGTTAATTGCTGGTTAGTTGGAATAAAAATTGCCCATGAGCATTACCTACTTAACACTTAGCATAGTCCAAGCCATCTCCACAACCCCACGTGAGATTTCGTAGTAATCAGGAACCATTTGTCTGATATATGGAGAAATTAAGACACAGAAACAAAGAGCTTGAAGGAGACAATATATATCCTAGATTTCTGACCCAGATTAATTGGGTGTGTTTGTGTTGGTGGTAGGGAAAGAGAGACTATTTTCTCGTCAACCAAGGAAGAAAAAGAGTGATGAGAAGATGTTTGTGGTGGAGGGAAATTATTTGGTAAAAAGCTTTCAAAAAATGAAATGATTGTCTATGGGACTTCGGGTAATTTGGCTTGAAACTTGGATTATTCTAAATTTGAAGAATCTGTGTGCACGGCCTTGACAGAGCCATTTGTGGATATGAAAGCAATCCTGAAAAAGGATTTCGAAGGGGAGAAAGAGACAGAATCTAGCTCAAGGGAAAGATATTGTTTGTGAGAGAGAGAGAGAGAGAGATCTGCAGAGGGGGACTAGGAATTTTAGTGTGGGGGGCAGAAGTGAAAAAAACAATTTTGTGGGGATAAAATTAATTTTTGAAGGTCTACCTCATAAAAAAATAAAATAAAAAAAATGTTTTTGGGAGATTTTTTTAAATTTTGGGGGCCTGAAGTTTTACTTTTAGTTTTACTTTTTTCAGTTTAAATTTACGGCGTTTTTAGGAAGAAAGACACCAACGTGGTCACATGACACACATATGACCGCTTTCCATCCATTTTAACCATTTTTCTTAATGGAGTTATTTTTTTGTAACAGAGTGGTAGCGGAAGAAACCAGGGGCTGGTTGGTAGTAATATAGCCTCCTGTTTTATTCTTCAAAGAAGATGTGTTTTCAACATTAAGGTGCACAAAATGTTAATCAAAATACAATTTGCATAAGATAGATTAAGAAGAATGAGAAAAATACATAACACAATAAGATCCATAGGTATAAAAAGTGACCACGGAAAGCTCAGTATGAGAAGTAGAGGGCTTCTGTAATTCAAAAAGTAAATAAACACGTCAGCATGAAGAAAGAATAATTAGCAAGATTTAAATCCAAAACTTGCAGAAAATTTTTATACACTTTCTGCAACTGAGATCTCAAACTAGCTAACAAGAAAATAGAACAATAGCAGTTTAAAGTTTAAAGTTCATATTGGAACAGATGCATCCTCTCATGCTTGAACAAAAAGATATATCCATACAAGGACATTATCATGTGCTTGATTTGTTCCTGATTTTGGAAGTCTAGTGTGCTTGATTTGTTCGAAGGAATTAGATGAATAATTTGGCATACGCCTTTTTGATCAGGTGTCATAAGCAGAGATTATAACTTTAATTCCTAGTTTGGCAGAAAGAGTTCTCAATGCAAGAAACATAATTTTATTAAATTTTAATAACTGCATCATCGCAAACAGAGGAATACCTGTCCATTCAACTCATTTCCACAGAAGCACCTACATTTGTAACACAAAATATCAGAACTCGCATATGATATTAAACATAATGTCATCCAAGTAATTATTTTTTAGTTAATGATACCTAAAATAATTGGAACTAAGAGTGCACACACAGACTTATGTACATATGCAAAAATTCATGCATGCCTTTAAGTTCCATCAAACATAGGTAAAGTAGTCAACATTTTTAAGCTTACCAAGATCAATGTTGTTGCATAGAAGCTATAACAGCTGGGATCTATCAGACTTTTACAATTCTTAAGCATGACAATAGAGCTAATAATGACAAGAAAGCAATTATAAGTGAGAATCAAGATGATAAAATTCATCAGCTACACCATCATAATGAGGGTAATTTCAACTGTGCCAGTATTTAAGGTAAAATATTGACTTCAAGTTACTGCCTACCAACTTGCTATTAGGAATGCTTGAAAATTAGGAATGCCCTTCATTTATGTGTTGTGGTTGTGGAAATGCTGGATACGCATAAATCATATATATATATATATATATGCATCGTAATTTCATACACATCACTAAACCTGAATATTGTTGAGTATGACCTGCGTATAGTTTGACGTTGCTAATCGCTTAGGACTTGATGATTCCTGATTGATTGTTCGAATATTTGTTTGCTGACTGATTGTTGTGTAATCATTTGCAGTGAGTGCGAAGAAGTTGATTCGTCATGATGGTGTTCACGAGATTTTTTGTTGGAGTGTTTATACGTAATGTATTTGCGAATCACTTAAGTTGTATGTTTAGGGTTTTGTTAATGTGCGTGTATATATATAGTTTGAATTATGTGTTTATTAACAATGTGGATGTATATAGACAATGATCGATGTATATATATGTATGTTTTGTGGACATCAAATGATATATGTTGTAGACAATGTTCAGATGCGACTTGAGAAATGGATGTATATATGTTGAGAAATACATCCAAATGGATGTATCGGATATCCGGTTGTTGAAAAATGTATGTTAATGTTATCAGGTGTACAAATAAATAAATTTCAGATAAATTTATTAAAAAAAAAATTAATAATATTTAGTAACGTGTCAGTATTGACACATCACAGGCGTTAGTAACGTGTTAGTATTGACACGTCACTAAACTATTAGTAACGTGTCAATACTGACACATTACTAAATAGTAACGTGTCAATATTGACACGTTACTAAATTGGATTTAGCAACACCCAATTTCTTAACACGCCAGACACGTTACTACACATACGTTACTAACATTTAGTAACGTGTCAACCCTATTGACACGTTACTAAACTACTGTAACTAAAAAACCAATTTTTTTTGTAATGATTAGCCGAAAAGTAACTAACCCTTAGAAAAGCCCTCTTTAGGGTTTATCAATTTGCGGAAAACCTAGCAAAAAGGGGGTTTAGTCTTCTGGCGGTGCACGTCCGAGAAGGTTGGGTGTAGGGGAACGTGGCACTCGAAAGGTGGAAGATGGCCGATGAGATCGCTGAATTATGTGGGAAAGTCTCATTGATAGGAGGAGAAAGGGTAGGTATCTTCATCATGGAAGGGGAAGTTGCAGATGTGAGGGAGATAGGGGAAAGATGTTTGGTGGGTCGAATAGGAGAGGAGAGAAAGATTAACAAAGAAGCTCTCAAGAACGTGTTATCACGTCTATGGAGGACAAGAAACAGGTTATGGAAGGAAGACCATGGTCGTTTGATAGACAAATCTTAATTCTAAACGACTTTGATGGGAATATTCCCTTATCTCAGATGCAGTTCATTCACTCACCCTTTTGAATTCAAGTGCACAACCTACCTCTGGTCTATATGGCAAAGGTGGTGGGGAGTAAAATAGGGGAGTCGTTAGGAGACCTTGAAGATGTCGACGTGGCTGGGATGGAACTGGATGGGGACGATGTCTAAGAATACGAGTGCAGATAGATCTACGAAGGCCGTTGGAATGGGGGATAGCGATACATTTGATCAACAAGGTGTACTGGGTAACCTTTAAATACGAAAATCTACCATTATTTTGCTTCAACTGTGGAAGAATCCTTCATGGAGAAAAGGGGTGTATGGAGAAAAGATCATCAAGACAACATTCCGAGGATGGTGATTGGCCTTGGGGTGTATGGTTGAGAACTGCTACCATAAGGCGAAAAGTTGGAGGAGTGACGGATGGAGGGTTTACGCATGGAGAAGATGATCGTTCAAGGGAGTCCCAATCGGCGAGGTGGAGATGTGACGGCGGTCACTCCGCTGAAGGAGTTCCCAATATGGAAAGGGGTAAGTGATCAAGAAACCCTAGTTCCATACCATATTTTCCGAAAATGCCAGCCATGAGGGGTCTAGCACTTGGCGTACGGAGAAGAGGAGAGATCATGGTCTAACAAGTTCGGAGATTGGAGATCACGTGTCCATCAATAAAGGGACATGTGTTGTGGTCAACATTGGGGGCAAAAAACAGTGAAAAAAAAAAAAGACGATGGGGGTAGGAAGGGAATATGCACAGCAGCCTCCGAGGGGGAGTTGGATTTGGATGGAGGTGAAGTCCAAGTGGTTGGCCATGACTCACCAACATACAGGTCCACACCTGTTAAAGTAGGTGGAAATAATATTAATGGAGCAATTAATGCAGAGGAGGGTTTTACAATGGAGGTGATGGGTCAAGAGGACCTCAACGTGGAATCTGCATGCATGGCGGTGACTGATGACCCAATAACATCGGCAATGCAGACAGACAATAATCCCTTTGCAGAGGAGAAAACCAAGATGGCGGCTATACTAAAGAAAGAGAGAGCTAGTACAGGGAGAAACTCTTTACGGACCTGGAAGAGAAAGGCAAGGGGGAGAGAGGAGAATGGGTTGATGGCGGGGAAGAAGATTG
Organism: Corylus avellana; assembly: GCF_901000735.1. Taxonomy (NCBI): domain Eukaryota; kingdom Viridiplantae; phylum Streptophyta; class Magnoliopsida; order Fagales; family Betulaceae; genus Corylus; species Corylus avellana. The sequence goes on from NC_081550.1 coordinate 10,883,568, forward strand.
CTAAAAATTTCAAGAGAAAGAAGCTTGTGGCCGAGATAGAAGGAATAGCAATGAGAGGAGGAAAAAAGGCGAGACGGGAGGATAGGGAACATGGTACCAATGCACAAAAATTGGTGGCGGCTGGTAGACAGCCCTGTCAGTCGCCATGATTCTATTAAGTTGGAATTGCCAAGGGCTTGGGAACTTTTGGACAGTTCGAGATCTTTGCTAGATGGTGAAGGAAAAGAAGCACAGCTTTTGTTTCCCATGGAGATAATAAGCACGAAACAGAGAATGGAGTGGATCAGAGTCAAGCTTGGCTTTGATGGTATGTTCTTGGTAGACCCGGTGGGGCGGAGTGGAGGTTTGGCCTTATTTTGGAAGGAGGAGATGGGGCTAGAAATTCAAAACTATTCCCGAAGACACATCAATGCCATTATTAGGCCACCTAAGTTGAACAAAATATGGAAGTTTACCGGTTTCTATGGTCATCCGGATAGTACAAAACAAAAAAGAGTCTTGAGAGTTACTTCAGCATTTGATGCTATTTTCCCCACAACCGTGGCTATGTGTTGGGGACTTCAATGAGATCACGAAGCAAAACAAAAAAGGTTGGAGCAACACTATGGAGGGAAGGGCAAATGGAGAATTTTCTAATGGCGCTAGAAGACTGTTCTCTAAATGACTTGGGGTTCAAAGGGTCCAAATATACTTGGAATAATGGACGCAATGATGGGAGTTTTGTAAAGGAACGCCTGGACCGAGCTATTACGAATGTGGGGTGGTGTTTGATCTACAAAGAGGTGGGAGTGAATGTATTGGCAGCCAGGTCTTCTGATCACAAACCGCTCATGGTTGTTTTCCAAGAGGAGGCACCAATAAGGAGAAGTAGAGATAAGGGGTTCAAATTCGAAGCTAAATGGTGGGTGGATGAGTAGTGCGGTGATGTCATTTGGAAGGCTTGGGAAGACAATGGGCATGAAGCTTATCCACTATTGTCCGTTCGTAGCAAGCTGGAACACTGCCAAACCGTTCTAATTGGGTGGAGTAGAAGGAAATTTGGGCAAGCCTAGGAGAAATTGAAACAAAAAACCAAACAGTTGGAATTGTTGCAAAGGGACAAAAACCCTAGGAACTAAGAGGCTATAAAGCAGTTGGAGGCTGAAATAGATTTTATTATGGAGCAGGAAGACATCAGGTGGAAGCAGCGGGCAAAACATAATTGTTATCAACAAGGAGACAGGAAGACACCTCTTTTCCACACTTAGGCCAGTCACAGACAGAAGGTTAATACGATCCGATGAATTACAGATGACGAAGGAAGGGAGTGGAGAAAGGAGAAGGAGATAGGTTAGGCATTTGTACACTATTATGAAAAACTATTTACATCTGGTGGAACGGAAGCTGTGGAGGAGTGCCTAATGGGGCTACAGTAACAAGTGAGATGAATTCCCTGTTAGTAAGGCGGTTTGAGGCCGCAGAGGTGGAATTTGCATTGTCACAAATGAAACCACTAAAGTCTCCTAGTCCTGATGATTACGCAGCCAGCTTCTATCAATGGTATTGGGCTACAGTGCGAGAGGAGGTTTGCCAAGCTGTTTTAGCATTCCTCAATGGAGGTATCTTTGACGAAGACCTAAATAGCACCTATATTGCATTTATGCCAAAGGTAAAAAATCCTTATCATATTTCCGCCCTATTAGCCTGTGTAACATTTTATACAAACTTATAGCCAAAATTCTTGCTAACCGAATGAAGAAGGTGTTGCCTTCTATCATCTCCCCATCACAAAGTGCCTTTATTCTAGGAATGTTAATTACAGACAATATTCTAGTGGCGTTTAAGGCACTTAATACCATGGATGTAAGGATGAAAGGTCGAGAAGGGTTTATGGCTCTCAAGTTAGACATAAGTAATGCGTACAACAGGGTGGAATGGGACTTCCTAGAAACAATTATGAGGAGGATTGGATTTGCAGAGAGATGGATTTCTCTTGCCATGACTTGTATCAGAATGGTCTCCTACTCGGTTCTTATTAATGGACAACCTCATGGGAAAATTACACCAACTAGGGGGTTGCGACAAGGTGATGCTCTATTTCCCAATTTTTTCCTGTTGTGTGCAGAGGGACTTAGCACTATTATTACTCGAGCAGAAAGAGAAGGTCGTATAACAGGCTTGCCCATAACAAGAGGGGGGACTAGATTGAGTCACCTATTTTTCGCAGATGACAGTCTTCTATTTTGCAGAGCAAACATCCCCGAATGGATCTGGATTCGAGAAGTATTGGATATTTATGAGCGAGCTTAAGGCCATAAATTGAACAATCAAAAAACATCCATGTTCTTTAGCCGTAACACACATCAAGATACCAAGGCCGATATCATGCCGATGGTAGGAGTTAGCGCCTTACAGAGTTATGATACATATTTGAGACTGCCAGCATTAGTAGGGTGCTCAAAGGTCAGCACTTTCACAAGTATAAAAGGGAAAATTTGGGAAAGAATAAATGGGTGGAAGGAAAAAATTTTGTCCCAAGTAGGTTGTTGTGCCAAATATTACCTAAATCAATAGATAATAATTGGTATGTTTTAACTCGCAAGTGCACAAGATCATAACAGTAGTATAGTGCAGTAAGTACGAGATCGTTCCCACGGAAATTGTTGATTTCACTTAGAATTGATTAAAATATTAATTTTGTCACGAAATTGATATTGATATATTGAAAATAAATAAAGATAAATAAAAGGTAGGGCTTTGATATCCACCACTAATCATGCTTAAATAATATAACAATATGCCAATGCTCTAATCATATTATGAATACCTAATGTTTGCCAACCTAAGGGCATTGGTGTATACTCCTTAAGCTATAGATTTTCCTAAGCAACGAATTAGGCATAAGTGTATACTCTAACTCTTTTCTTTCTTAAAGGATTTAGCATGTGTCTATGCTAAGTTGTTCTTTAAGAAAGCATAAATGTATGAAAATCGACAAACACATAGAGCCTAGGGCATGGGTGTATACTCCCGGTTTTCCATGTTAATTAACCCAAGAACCCGTGAGGAAATTCTTCTATCACTCTATTAAGCCTAGGACTTGATCATCTAAATTATATTAAATAATTAAGCTACACCACATGCATATAATGGCCAATCACACACATATGGGGAATCCAATAAAACATGAATTAATCAAATTAAGCATCACAATATGATTATCACAAAGGCGCCAATATTGAAATATTAAATAAACATAATTAGGGCTTCAATCTAGCCCTATAAAGGAGTTAGTTATACATAATTAAAATAAAACTAAAAAGAAAATGAAAAGAAGAAACCGAAAACGACTCCTTGAAGTAGCCTCGAATTCCTTTCCCCAAGGTTGTGTGGAATTGTGTCCCTTCAATTGTGTGGCTTAGAGGTCTATTTATAGGCTTAGGAATAGTCTAGAAATCATAGAAACCCTATTAAACTCATAGGGTTAAGTTCTAGTGCAACTAGGATTAGAAAAACCCTAATATGAAAAGGAAAGAAGTCTGGCTGCAGCTGTCTTTTCTCCAGCGCACGGGTACGCTTGATCACGGCCCGTGTGCATTCGATCACACGTCTGCGATTGAGTCTCCTCCTGTGCGCACGAGCACACGCCTTACTCGCTCGTCTGGACCTCTCTTGTAGTGCGGACCTGCGATCGATCGCACTATCAGAACTTTTAGCTTTCCCAAATTCGCTTTTTAATGCTCGAACTTTCCAGAAGTGCTTCCTTTTCTTCCAAAAGCCTACAAAAACATAGAAAACACATAAAAGAAATAAAATAGCACAAACTAACAAAACTAAGAAATTAACAAATATAAGTTAATGGTTAAAATATGAATATTTTGGTACTTAACATTTCATCAAACTTATATACTGCTAGTCCCTTTGCAATACGAAATTAAAAACTAAATAGAAAACGAAAAGATAAATCCATCTTTTGTGGGATATACGATTGTATTTATCATATGCAACAAGCCTTTAAAACCCCTAGGAATTCCCTAGAGGACGAGTGAAGTCTCGTAAGGGCTTTCCAGGAATGTTACCCACAAGCATGATGCACAAGTTCATGTTATCCAAAAATTAAGTATCACTCAAAACCATGGTTTTTATTCATTGGCATACTTAAAAAGATAAACTCCATCTTCATAATGAATTGAAATTTTAAAAGGGTAGCTCATATCACACATGTTAAGTTCATAATATTTTTACTTACTAAACCGTAGAATCACATATCCATCAGTAAAATTATGGTAATATTGACCTAGATCCATTTGCGTGATTAAATTTTTATTATCGAGGCATTCATTAGATCTCTAGTTGTGAATAGTGGATGATGAATACTAAATACTGCATATTTTGACCCTTTAATTTTCACTTGCTAAGCCTTTAGCTTTATTATTTTATGATATTTGTGTTAGTTTTGGTGTCCTAGTGTTGTATAGGTTGCTAAGGAAAAATTGTGCCTTTAAAGTGAAAAATACAGAGTTTGGAAAAAAGCTAAAAAAAGTGCCATCAAAGTAGGATCGAGCGCACCATCCTGCGCTCGATCTCAGCTAGGTTGCACTCGAGTGCACCCACACCCACCAGAAAGCCGAAAGCGCCCAAGTGCTACGCTGCAAGAGAAGAGTTACACGCCCGAGTGCGATCGAGCGCACTCATGTACTAGATATGCCTTAGCAGGGTTTTTAACCCTAAAGACACCTATAAAATGACGGCTAAGCCTCAAGAAACGGAGGCTGGGGGGGAGATCAAGTCTGAATTTTTACAGTTTTTCTCCCTTTTTAGTTTAGTTTTCTTTAGGTTTAGGTTTTATTTTCAATAATCATGTGAAGGTAAATTTTTAACTAAGGTTAAGGATAAAGCTTCACCGATGAAGAACAACAATACTTTTTTGTAAGTCAATATTATTATGATTTTATGGGTTTTTAAGGTTTTAATTGTTTTACTTTAATTCAATTATTGAGATTACTCTTAGATAGCTATTGTGATATACAAATACATGTAATGATTTAGGAGAGTTTCATTTAATTGTTTTACTTGGATATTTATTTATCAAAATAAAATTGGATATCTTTTGTGATTTGTCTTACAGATACAATTGATGATTTGGTTTAATCCAGATATCTTTTGTGATTTGTGTAATGGATGGATACATTAGATGATTTAATTAATTTGTCAAGCGTAGTAAGACATACATAGGATTTCATTTGTGAGAACTTTAGACAATATTGATAAACATGGAATGTGTTGTTCTGATTAGGTGAGTGTAGATTCCACAACCTAAATACTTTCTTGGTTGATTATTTCTTTATCTTATTTAGTTTATGTTTGTTTATTTTCAAAATAAAAAATCTTTTGGAACTAGGTTAGAATTTAATTAATTTAGTCTTAAAAAACACAATTCCCTGTAGATTCGACCTCACACTTGCAAAAGCTATATTGTAAACGACTCGTGCACTTAATTATGAGTAACATTAAAACTCACAACAAGTTTTTGGCATCATTGTCAGGGAATTGTTTGATTTTTGAATTCAATTTATGTTTGAATTGATTTTATCCTTTTACTAGTTATAATTAGGATTTAATTTTGCAATTTTTTTTTTTTTTGTTTAATTTTTTAATTTTTAATTTTGTTGCTAAAAAAAAAATAAATAAATAAAAGATTTTATTTTGTTTTTCACTGTTTCGCAGTTCTGTCAAACTTTCATCTGCACATCAATGCACATACGCTCAAGCGCAATTGTAGTACGCTCGAGCGCACTCACAATCAAGGTAGCAGTGATCCAGTTGAGCGTGCCTGCGCTCAACAACTTCACGCAAAAGCTCGAGCGCATTAGCGCTCAACGCAGTCAGCAGCACCATTGACAGATCAGCGCTCTTGCACTCGAGCGCACCTCCACAAACTGCACCAAGACGGATCAATACCAATTTGCCAAATTTTATTTTGGTTCGTTTTGTGAGTTTTGAGTTTTAGTCTTTAATTTTTGGTATTCTTGTTTAGTTTGATGCTCTTGTGATAGTTTTAATTTTTTTTTTTTATAATACTTATATTTGTTTATTTTATTTTCTTGAAAAATAAAATAAAAATAAAATAAATCTGGTTACTGTTTTATGTGTGATATTTGCATGCTAAAGAGTGTGGGTGAAGCATGGATTTTTCGTTTGGAAATTTTAATGCTTCTCCTAGTTATAGGACACCAGCTCTTACCAACTATCCTCTCAATTTTTATCCACATGGTCCATGTTCATACTGCTCCAATCCTTATCATAGTTTTAGTAAGTGTCCGTCTTGGGGACAATTTTTCAAATTTTCATATGAGCAGATGAACACCAATTTCTCCAGCCTGGAGTTTGAATCAAGTTCCAATTTTTACACCCTGGACTTGAACAACCATTATGATTTCTCATGGCAAGCTCATGCTACGGGAAATTATGCTCCCCAATCTCATGAACTGCACCATACTGAATATCTGCAGTTCAATAATAAATCGTCACAATCCCTCTTGAGACACAACAAGAACCACAAGCTTCAATTGCTCAATGTCTCAAAGTGCCATCGTATGTAAAACTTCTCAAGGATTTCTGCAAACAAGGTCACAAATCTAGGAACCATGTTCCTAAGTAGACTATTCGAAGCATGCAAGTAAGTTACTTGAGAGGGCGAAACACCCTTCCAAAATGCTACAAAGTTTTAAAGAAGAAAGGGTGTAAGTGATTGGTTGGACACCCAAATGATTGGGGAAAGTGCAATATTTTTTCTTCTTTTTTATTTCCGCACTTCATTTCTGAGTTATTAATGTTAGTTTTGTTGATAGGTGTTTTGGTGTTCAAGTTTGCGGGACACCCTGCCCTTTTTCATACCTTGATGTTCCGTACTTCTGGTAATGTATTTCTTTACTACACATTGAGGGCAATGCGTAATTCAAGTTGGGGGGTATGGAAAAATACTCTATCGATTTGTTTGTTTTTATCTGTCTAAAAAAAAAAAAAAAAATGCTATGTTGTTGTTTAGTGTGAGTTAAGCTGTAACTGTGGTTTGATTTTCATTGGTTGGCTTAATATTTTAAACATATCATCATGTCATTAGGAATCTGAGTCCTTTGACTCATTTTTGGGCTAGAGAGACTTCACTTGTTTTGAGTTGATTATTACGAGCGCATTAACATAGAGTCTGTAAGGTATGAAATTTGAACTAAATTGTGTGTATCTTGAGATTTGTGGGATGGCTTGTTGATGAATAACCTTGGCTTGAAAATAAAAAATTGAAAAAAAAAAATTATTTTGAGTTTTTCATTAAGTAACCGGACCTCTTGCCTCATTAAGTATTGGGTGCTCGTGTAAAAATGTGTGAAATTCAAGTTAGTTAATTGTATGGCTAGTTTGGCTTCGTAACCTTTTTGACTTGAGTTATTAAGCCCTTATGAATGTTTTTACATCTAATGCCCTAAAACCATCTGATTTGGGAGTCATTGGCCTAACACTCGTTACATAGGTCAATTAGAAAGCTTAAGGGGGCCGAGCATTGCACGGCCTACAAAAAAAAAAAAAAAAAAAAAAAAAAAAAGCATATCTTGACTTAAGTCTTGGTTGTCTTCATCTGATAGAATTCCTATTAACTTTGAGGTACACAAACTTTGAGTAAATTGAAGCCTTATGATTGTATATTAATCTCACTTTGCACTTAATGGAACATTTGATGTCTTAATTGTCCATTTATGAGTTCTTTGATTTTGGATGCCCTAGTGATTGTGATGATGGTGTTTGTCTTGTTAAAGTCTGTTTATGAATGAGAATCATGGTTTATGTGAAACCTTATTCTTTTCAATAACATAGCACTAACAACTTTTGTGGGTATCATTCCTATTCAACTCTCACGAGACTTCACTCGTCCACTAGGGATGCCTAGGGGTTTAAAAGGCTTGTTGCATATGCTAAATGAAATCGTCTCTCCCACGACAGCGGATTTATGTTTCTTGCTTTGATTTTGTTTTTAATTTTGTTTTATTAAGGGACTAGCAAAATATAAGTTTGGAGGTTTGTTGAGAACAAATTGTTTGTTTCCATTCAGGAATCTAAAATTCAGCACAAAGTAATTATAGTATTATTAAAAAAGAGATTTTATCTATAGTACTATGCATCTTAAAGTTTCAAAATGATTTGTTAAACCAAAAATTCTTAATTCGAGTTGATTGCAAAAGTGTAAAACATGTTTTAGAAAAAGATGTTCAAAATATATCAAGTAAACAGATTTTTGCCGGATGACAATCAATTTTAAGTATTTTTTATTTTGAAATTGAATACATCAAAGGAGATCAAAATTCTATACCTGATTTCCTCACTCTGGAATTTTTGCAGGGAAGAGATGGCTGAAAAGCCATACTTAAGTACAAATAAAAATAAAATACCTTCAATCAAGTCACAGCCAAGTCATGTAATCCTAAGCCTAGGAAATGTAAACCCTTATGAAACATGTTCACCTATTAACATGTTGAATAAGTCTCAGGTTCTTGGTTCTCCAAGACCTACTTTCTCATCAACTTTAGCATCACCAAGTCACCCGAACCCTTACCAGTTGGTAGAATGTCCTACAGCAACCATTACCCCTACCCAACAAAACTCTTCAAAATCCATACAGCAGCAAAAATTCTATACCAGCCAACCAATTACCCAAATCAATAGATCTAGGTTTGTCCAAAAAATATATAAAGAAAACCTGTTTTTTATAGAACATGACCAGCGTTATCTCAAGAATCCTTTGGATCTTGTTAAAAGGTATTTCCCTCCTAAATGGAATTTCATTCCTTTGCACCCATCCAAATCCATCAATTTCTACAGAGATATTTTACTCCAAACAGCATCAATTACCAAAGATTCAGTTCTGGATAAATTCGACCCAGAACAGAAATGAATAATCTTTGATAAGATGTATATAGCAAAAATTATTTCAGCAAAAGAATGGGGCTACCACCCATCTGATCTCAAAGCCCTTCACGGCCATCAAGTCCAATACAGGTATTATAATTATATTGAAGCATGGTCAAAAGTACTTTTTTATTAAAACAATATAACAACCACTCTTGGTATCTTTGTTTTGATAACAAATTCAGTAGTCAGCTCTCTTTATGGTTCAACAGATGGTGGCAAAATCATGGGATAATTCCCGATATTTTACATCCAGAACTTGTAGATGCATTAAAGCAGTTTTCAACAGCTTACAGAGTTAGTGAAGCAGAGAGTCAATTTCCTTCCTTGCTTCACTTGGCAAAGAAATACAAAATCCAATGGCTCTTCAAATGGGATTATGCCATTGATCAATGAATTTGCAAATGATACAAATATCTCCGCTGGTAGGACAAATTCAACATTCAGAAAATTCTTTCCTCAATACAGAGAGAAATCCCTTCCTTCATACATCAAAGCCAATTCATGGCAAATAAATCACATTTACATACAGAAATTGTTGCATTCATGGCTCAAGTTCAATGTAAAGAAGACCTAAAAGATCTATGCAGAAACTTTCTCCTTAAAGCTGAAGGGATTGAAGACCATGGAGAACAAAGCCCATCTTCGTCCTCATCTTCTCCAAACCAAATACAGCCTTTTTACCAAGAAGCCCATGGACCATTTATTGCATCACACACTTAAACTCAGTAACACAATAAAAAAATTAATGAGGAGTTAGTATCCTAATTAATTACATTCATACATTTACCTTATTAATGAGGGAGTTATAATTTTGTCAAGTACTAACTCCTCATTAATCTATGAAACTCCCATATTTTTTCATTCAATTAAGCAATATATTCTCATTATTAGTAACACATTTTAATAAATATTTTTAGTAACACATTTTAATTAAAATATGGACCAACACTTACCTATGGTGTGGTTGGAATTCGTTTAGTTTAAAAAAACCGCTTGATCTTTCAATAGACATGTATGATGGGCAAGCTTCTCTCTTAACCATTTCAACTATTTGGGCTTAATCGCTCAAGCCGAATACTTCACAACAATATGGAGATGATATATTTAAAACACGTCACGTAAGTTGGTGTGAAGAATTCATGGTTTGGTTATTAACTCTGATTAGATTCACATTATTGAAGAAAAAATTATCATAAAATCAGGTTTGATGCACTAAATTCTCAACATTGATTAGATTCTCATCATTCATGGATAGCAAATATCAGCCTTAAATGCTAATTAATATATCAGATGGGGCGACAACTACAATTTTTCCTGTACAAATAGTGAATAGATTTTCAGCGTTTCTCCAAGATTGAGAAGTGAGTGAGAGAGAAAGAAAAAGAGAGAGCTATGGGTTTTCAAGCACGACTGTGTTTGTTCTTCTTGCTTACCTTTCTCATAACATGCTTTGCTCGCAAAATCCCTTATGGTATGTTACTTTTTTCTTTACCAACAATGTTGAAAAGATGATCTTTTCAAGTCATTTCCTACCGGAGGAGTAGGGAGTAAGGAAAATAACAAGAAATTGTGAGAGGGCCCTGCTCGGATGGACCCCTTGCCCAAGCAGGAAGTCCCTCCCTGCTCGGGTGCTCGGGTAGAGAAACCCCTCTAATAGACAACTACCCAAAAAAGAGGGTTAAAAGTGATAACATAAATCCTCAATTATATTGAATTTTGGTCCACAACAACCATTAGATTCATTTTCTTTGTATTATTTGAATTGACTGCATAAGTTATTACCCCTTTGTGCATGGAATG
>NC_081550.1:10894407-10915640 GCF_901000735.1 Corylus avellana
TTTTGCAAGTGAGAAGTATGATGATTTCTCAAGGCTGCGATTTCGTACTCCCCTTCCTCCTACAACAAATGTGAAGGATGTCCCAATTGTGCTATATCCTCCTCCCACTTATAATGTAACAGGTCGTATTCCCCTTCCAATGGTGCGATATTCTCCTCCCCCTCCTCCTGTAACAAATGTGGCCACTTCACTTTCGGGTATGTTTGATAATGTTCATATTCATTTATCGACTCATGGATCACTTAATTTGAATACATATTTTATAGTATCTTTTTTGATAAATTGTGATTTAAAATTGTATTCGAACCTTGCCGTGTAGGGAATGAAGGGACTCATTGACAAAGTTGTGTCCTGCATCACCAATAGTGTTTCAGCTTAATCACCAGCAATAAGTTCCATGTCAACAAGAGTTCGAATTGCCATCAACAATCCAAACATATTACTAAGTGTATTGGGAGAAAGGGATTCTTGTAATTTTTTCTTTATCTTTAATCTTTGTCACGCTCACAATTACTTTGCATTCTAGGTCTAGTCTGTTTTGAATAAGTTGGTGGGTTATATAAGGTGATGTAAGGATGCTTATTATAATTAATGAATGAATGGGAAGCTTTAAGTTGAGTTCTCTTTTTGCGCTATGAGTTGTCTTTCTTTTCTTGGGCATTTTACTTTTTAGAAGAAAAAAATTGCATTAACAAAAAAACTTCTAACATAACACACTTATATTTAATACACTTAAAATTATTTTTACATTTACCTTACGCCAGATAATTTTTTTAACCAAAAAATAAAAAAGTACTGTTTAAAATTTTTTATCAAACGAATAAAATTGTTGTTAAATGTTTTAATCATGCAGCAAAGTCAGACCCTTGGGAGACATGTCTACACATTAAAAAAAACTACAATACATTTGTTATATATAGTTTTTAACGGTTCATTTTTAACTTAATTTTTTTTATGAGAAAGAGAAAAAGGGTAAAATTAATTCTTGACCGTTGAAAAAACTATAGGACATATGATGATTAGCACCTAACTAAGCCAAATCCTAGGATAATAACATGGCAGAGAATATATGGTTGATAGACTGCAATATATATTTCGTAAAGTAAGCAACGAAAATCAGTTAAAAAGTTTGCTCTGATTAAAAAATAGCCCTCTTGAAAGATATTAATTATCCTGTACAGGAAATTATTTTTATAAGATAGAGATTCCCATTTATTTGTCCTTTTTATTTTTTTTTTTTTTAATATTTCATTAACATTTTGAAATCACGACAAAATGTTTGATGATCAAATGATCATATAGCTGATCAAGATTAAAGTTTATCCAATGGAATTATACAAGTCCCTATATGTTCCTTAATCATGTATCAATAAGTTGTAAAATAATTATAGGAAAATACTAGGTGTTTTCCTCATGTCCTACTGGTCCGAAGTTGATATTATTTTCTAAAAATTTGATAAAAGAAATAAAGGTCACTTTTTTTTTTAATTTACTTTTTTAGAAAATAATTAATATACACTAAGACCATAAGAAGTAAGAACACTAGGAGAACATTTAGTATTTCCCATAATTATAGGTGTAGCATTACTCATGAATTTAACTAAAATTTTCTTATAAAATCTTATAAATAAAGAGTAATCAAATGAATTGGGTTAGCAAAATGTTGGTATGTGATCACGGCGGGGAATTGGTGGCAGCAAAATGTATCACACGTTCCTGTATCTCGGACCCTACTGTGGCAGAAGTTTTAGGTGCAAAAGTTTAAATTAATATAAAATAATTAATTTAACTATTTAATTAATATTTTAACGTCATCTCTCAAAGAAGAATTTTAGCTTGTATGATGAAATTGAATTTGTATTCTTATCTTTAACTAAATGTGAGAATATGTTATATATAGGGAATGAAATGGCATTGGTCATGGAAATTGATAAATAACTATCCATCTACGTTTTTGGGGTTAATTGGTGGACGAGATTTAGTGGCAACAAATTTTGTTGAAATATGATGAAAATATGATATTATGTTGAAGTTTGTAGAGAAAACTAAATACGAAAATAATAATGGAATAGATTTGATCTTAGTAACTCATTTCTATTTTAGTAATACCTAATAGCTAGTAAATACATCTACTATCTTAAAACTCCTAGCTATTTTATAGATTAATGGGCCTCGTTTACCATAATAAAATTTCAGATCCGGCTTAGGTGTGGTAGTGCAAAACTGCCGCACCATGCGATAGCCCAAAACGACTCAGCTTTGGGTCGTTTTTGCCAATAAAAAATTAATATTTTTAAAGAAAAGAAAAATATTAAAAATTTAAAACTATTAAACAAATACAAGAAAAAGAAAAGGGGTGGCTCCTGCTTTTCTCACTGGAGATCCTTGGGGAAATTCTCCAAAAACCATGGATCCGCTTTTCTCGCTTCTTCACCACCATATCCCACAAGCTTTTTAGCTTTTTGCTCTGGGAACTTGTCTATCTCTTTCTGTGAGATAAGAGTGTTGTTGTACTTCATCTTCCACCCATTTTCATTCTGATTTTGTATTCTAAGAGAAGTCTCCAAAGAAAAGTAATGGGCAGGCCGTAGGGAATGGTATTTGGGTGGTGAAAAATTCTCCAAGCGAGGCAGTGCTGGCCATGGAGGAGAGAAGGACGCCTCCTGAATTACACAAAACCCGTAAGTCAAAGTTTAAGAGAGAGGGAGAGAGAAAACCATTGGGAATGGTGGGTTCTTCAGGGAGCTGGATAGAGGAGGAGTCAAAAGAAGGTTGTTGATGGTGTAAAGGAAACTAAAAGTGGTGGAAATGGGTTTAGGAGGTGGCCGAAACCCATGGGGGTGGTTCCTCCACCCCTTTTGATTTTTTTTTTTTTTTCTTTTTTAATAGTTTTAATTTTTTAATATTTTAATATTTTAATTATTGATTTTTTAAATATTTAATTAATTTTATATTAATACTTTAAAAAATTAATTTTTTATTGCCCAAAACTGGGTCATTTTGTGCTACCGCATGGTGCTGTAGTTTTGCACTACCGCACCTAAGCCGGATCCATAAATTACCCAACACGCAATTAATTAGGTCATTAACTCACAAAAATGTAATCAAGTTTTCATACGTTTACGGTTTACCTTATCAATTTATAAACAAACAAAAAAAAATTAAATCCTTATTAATGTAGGAGTTATATTTTAGTCAAGATATTAGCTCCTCATTAATCTATGAAAATCCCATATTTTCTCATTAAATTAACCAATATATTTTCATTAATTATTATTAACACATTATAATTAAATAATATTAGTAACACTTTTTTTTTTTTTTTTTTTTACATGTCCACATAAGGGAAGGGGCAGGGGGCAGGGGATTCGAATTAGTGACTTCCGCTTCATAAAGCGTAGTCTACTATTAATTGAGCTACTTATTGGGGGACATTAGTAACACATTTTAATTTATCTATGGTGCATGTGGCTGGAATTCGTTTAATTACTTGATCGATATTTCAAAACCCTAGCTCAATAGACATGTATAATGGGCAAGCTTCTCTCCCAACCATTTCAACCAATTTGGGCTTAATTGCTCAAGTTCAATAGTGAATAATTCACAACAATATGGAGATATGCATTTAAAACACGTCACGTGGGTTGGTGTGAAAAAGTAGCATTATAGACAATCCATAGTTCGATTATTAACTCTCATTAGATTCTCACCATTGATGAAAACACCTCATAAAATCCGATTTGATGTGCTGGATTCTTATCATTCAAGGATAGCATATCAGCCTTAATTAATCATGGTGGGCGAATTTGTTGTAGGGGCAACTACAATTTTCCCTATACAAATAGTGAACGGTCGTGAACAGATTTTCACATTGTTTCTCCAAGAGCAAGAGAGTGAAAGAGAGAGAGCTATGGGTTTTCAAGCACAATTGTGTTTCTTCGTCTTGCTAACCTTTTCCATAACGTGCCTTGCTCGCAAAATTCCTTATGGTATGTTAACTTTTTTCTTTACTCCTACCGCTCTCTATTCGAAGAGATGAGAGTAAAGGCAATAATAACAAAGGATTGTGAGAGAGGCTATGCTCGAACGAGCCCTTTGCTTGGGCAGGAAGTTCTTGCTCAGGTAGTGAAGCCTCTCTCACATACCCTTATCACAAAAATAAGGTTAGGAGTAATAATATGGATTCTCAGTTGTAAGGGATTTCAGTCCATGAGATCCCTTTTTAAAAAAAAAAAAAAAAAATTATTTTTTTTAGTTTTTAATAACCATGAGATCCATTAGATTCATGTTCTTTGTATTATTTGAATCGACTGCATAAGTTAACACCCCCTTGTGCAGGAAATGAAAGGACTTTAGCAAGTGGGGACTTTGATCAAATGCCAAAGGCGCGTCCTTTTCCCCCTCCTCCTGCCAAGGACTTTGATAATAATCCAAGGGTGCTTCCTTTTCCCCCTCCTCCTGTAACAAATGTGGCCACTTTACTTTCAGGTATGTTTGATAATGTTTATATTCATTTTTTTGACTTATGGGATTACCTTTTTGAATGCATATTTTATAGTATTCTTTGATAAGGATAGAAATCATTTATGATAAAATAGTAATTTAACATGATACTTGAACATCATCGTGCAGAAAACGAGAGGAGTTTGTTCAATGTAGACTACGAAGGCCCCCATACGCATCCTTCACGGCCACCTCATAATTAATCTGATGAATGTGCCCCCCTTCACTTTGAAGTATGTCTGATGATCTTTACATCCATTTTTTTACTCATTGACCACTTTGGAATACATCGATTATAGAATCATTTGTTTTTTGTTTTCGTTATTTCTTTTCTTATCCTTAATTTGTCCTCTCATGCAGGAAACCAAAGGACTTTATAACAAGTGAGGGGAATAAGGGTCTAACATTACACTCATCAGAATTGATTTGAATTTTGAATTCAATCAACAAAACATTGTCTCATGTAATTCGAAGTGAATTTAGAGGGAATTAAAAACTGTTGATGAGAGATTATGAGTAGTTACTAGTGAAAGTATTTTCTATTTACATTGTTAGAATATAAATTAAATTGTTATATTTATACTTTTCTATCAGCTTAAGTTTTTAGAATAAATTGTGATTTAATTGGTACCAAAGCAAAGGTTTTGAGTTCGAATATTATCTCCGTCAATACATGTATGTCTATGAAGTCTAGATTTATTTGTAAATATACATGGTCGTTACTACATGGAATAAACTCTAATGGTTTCTCTTTGATAATATAATGATATCAAGAATTGTTGGTCGGATAGTGTTGAATCTAAATAAAAATAAATATATTGATTAACCTCACTTGTGATGCCATTTTGCAGGAAATTAATGAAGGGAGGACAATGAATAATGATCCCCTTCCTCCCAAAAGAGGGTGGCAGCATTGGCCAACAAGACTCAGATATTCACTTGTCAACTAAAAGTACATACCCATAGATGATGCACACTTGTGTTCTGGGTCTAGTCTCTTTTGAATAAGTTGATGAGTTAAGGTGATGTAAGGATACTTATTATAATTAATCAATGAATGAATGAGAATTATTCTAGTTTTTTTCAAGTTTTAAGTAGAGATGAGATTTCTCTTTTTGAGCTGTGACTCTTTTCTTTTTTTTCTTTTTTTTGTGGGACTCTAACAAATTGGCTAATAAGACTCTGGTCTGGTCAACATGAATTTGATCTTTACTTCCTTTTGTTCTTTCTTTTTCGTGTGTTACTTTGCTGAAGACCCCATTTTCATCTTTCACCCCTCCTAATATGATAAATTTTCCCGCTTCAATTTGAAGTATGTTTGATAATTTTTAAATCCCTTATTTGACTCATTGACCGCTTTTGAATACATAATTAAATTAGAGATTTTTTAAAGTTTTGGGACAGAAAGTCCCCTAAGTAATAAGCTAGTTCCGCCCCTACCGACTATTATAAGAAGTTAGTACTTGTGAAGAATGAAATTTCCGATTTACATGTTGTCTTACCAACATAAATATATATATGCACTCGTCATCCATGTATATCTACAAGTTCTAGATTTACTTTGCTTAGATTTAAGTTAAAGGCTTTTCTATGCTCGGACAATAACCCTTTTTCCTGAAATTTTTAAATTATTTATTGAGTATATTTTTTCAGATCTCAACCATTATTTTAAATTAAATATTAATATATTACTATATTATAAATTATCATTTTCAAAATGTGGATAAATATGTTGAGTGTTAAAAGGATAAAAGTTAATTATTATTTTTTTTTTTAGGGAAAAACATTTCGGTCTCTTTAATAGAAGAAGGATCACGAGCAAAAACACTCTAACATTACAGAGCAAAAGTTCTGAGAAAATCATAAACGAAGCTACGAGGTTACAAGTAATAGATACATACATAACAATTTAACATTTAATACCTATCTATGACTAATTTTCCGCTAACCCATGACTAATCTTTACTTGTAACAACAAATCTATTCTAGATAGACTCGATTCAATGCATAGGTAGCTCATATTTCTCGGTCATGGGAGCAGAAACCCCATGCCGAAACTCATCCTCCTCGACTTGCAACATTACAAAAAAAAGGTCATTAGCAGCGACTCAAAGTCACCGCTAATGAGCAAAAAGTCGCCCCTATTTACAAATAGCAGCAACATGTGGCTGCTACTAATCTGACAGTCATGCTAAATAGAGGCGACTTTTACGGTCGCCGCTAATGACTGTTTTTTTCCAACGCAAAAATAGTTCGAAATGGACCTTGGGTAGCCACTATTCGTATATCATTAGCAGCGACACTGTGGTCACCGCTAATGATATGAGAAAATAAGAAAAAAAAAAAGTTAAAAAGCTCAATAGCGGCGACCTGGAAGCCGCCGCTATTCCTCTATCATTAGCAACGACGATATATATATATATATATATATATATATATATATAGGGCTTATAGTTGACGGTGTTAGAGAGCGGTTATGGGAACGCATACAAGAAATGAGCTAGGCAATTGACCACAAATGTAAAACCATCTCAAAAGTACAAAAAGAAGTCCAAATCCACACATTCTACCTTGTAAGAATTTCTCACACTGTACAAAGCAAATCAAGATGCATACTTCCATTGAATAATTTTTTGACTATTCAAAAAATTAAAAATTAATAAGGAGAGTGGATTTAAAAATTAATAAGGAAACAATTTTGTCCACACATTGTCTACACTAAAGCATTAACCAAACCAAAAAGAACCAGCTGAAATTCTTTAAAAATGCTAAATACCAATTTTTTGACTATTGTCGCCGCTGCTAAATTCCAATTTTTTTGGTATTTAGCATCCACAATTACCATGTCGCCGCTAATGACCCCTCATTAGCAGCGACTTTAGGTTCGCTGCTATTTGTTTGGTCGCTAATGACCAGTTTTCTTGTAGTGCAAGTCAGGAAATTATTTACATCATCAACCCAAAAGGCCAGGACCATAACATACAGGGAAAAACCGAAAACATAGAGAAAATAAAGAAAGATTACAAAAGCCAACAAACACCCCCAAAGGCTGCTTGAAGATACTGGCCAGAGCATGAAAAAACCACGCACAGACGCTTGCGAGTCACAATCTGTCGCGGGGGCCGGAATCAGCAGCGGTAGGCGCCGTTGGAAAGCAGGCGGGGCCAGTACGCACGGTGGATGGGCTAGTGTCGAGGTGGGTCAGACGGAGGGACGTAGATCGAGCTTTAAACAATTCGATCCAAGAGCCCCATCAACCCTGAAAAAGGACACGGTAGAAATGGAGGACTGGACACCCGACGCGGTGGAGCAAGAGCATGTAACAAAAGAGAAATAAGCAAAAAGAAAAGGAGGGGGGAAGAGTCAGGGAAGAGAGGGGGGAGGGGTGTGGCACTCTGCTAGGGTTTTTTCCATAAATGTTAACTATTAACAACCGTACGAAATTCAAAGTTGTTTGATCGAACACTTAAAAATATTAGTAATGCTATAAGTCTTCTTATAGTCCTCTTAGAGTCATGCCAAATGTGATGTGGCTTTTAAAATCACCGTTAAATTTGAGATGTGATTTATTGACTTTTGATTTATTGGTGATTTTAAAAGTCACATTACATTTATAATGACTCTAAGAAGACTTATAGCATTACTTTAAAAATAGATAATACATGTTTTAAGTCGTTTGTCAGAAGAGTTAAAAAAAGATAATCTAAGTTGGTGATTAAATCTGTTAGGGTCTTATCATCATTAATGAATTTATGTTGACTTCCATGGCATTCACAAATTCCAAATTTTGCCATATGGGCAATCACTATTTGCCATTTGTCATGCTCCATTCATAATGGGTGACGTGGACCTAGCATTACTTGGTAATTTTCATTAGATGCTAAAATTCCTTTTTAGTCATCCGTGTCACCCTTTTATGGATGGATTACGGATTGTTTTTGTTGCTTCCTAACATTAGTCCCAGCCAATAATTAACCATCTTTGCTATACAAATAGTGGATGCTCATGAGCAAATATCCAGATAGTTTCTGCAAGAGAGGAAAAAAAAAAAAAGAAGAAAGATTGAAAGAGATGAGTTTTCAAGCTCGGTTGTACTTCTTCTTCCTCTTCACCTTTGCCATAATGTGCTTTGCTCGCGAAACTCCTTTTGGTATGTTAATTTTTTTTAATATGACGGAAAATCTCTAAGATATAGTTGCTTTGTGTATCCACCTACCTGTGTGTGATAATTATTGTATGTTTACAGAGAGTGAAAAGAATTTGGGCATTGAAGAGTACTACGATGATCTCTATTACATCCATTTTTTTTTTAGAATTAACAGTTTATAGTATCCTCCTCTCATGTAGAAAATAAAAGGAATTTATAACAAGTGAGGGGAAAATACTTGAAGGGTATAACATTATGTTAATAAGAATAGATTTGAATTTTGAATTCAATCAACAAAACTGTCTCACGTAATTCGAAGTTAGTTTAGAGGGAATTAAAAAATGTTGATGGGGATTATGAAAAGTTACTAGTGAAAGAATTTCCTATTTACATTGCTAGAATATAAATTAAATTCTCATATTTACATTTTTCTATGAGCTTAAATTTTTAGATAAATAATAATTTAAGGTAGAATCAAAGCAAAGGTTCTGAGTTCAAACATTGTGTTTGTCAATACAGGCATGTCCACAAGGTTTAGATTTACTTGTAGATACACATATATGCTCGAACATAGTATATAAAGAATACATGTCTCAATTTCAATTGAAATACCGAATCCCAAATTAGAGACCGTAATCACTTATGACATTTGCCTATTTGCAAGGTACTTACTACATGGAATAAACCCTAATAGTTTCTCTTTGTTAACGTAATGATATTGAATTATTGGTCAAATACTGTTGAATCTAATTAATAAATAAAAGCAATATATTGATTAACCTCACAAATGTGGTGCCATTTTTACAGGAAATTAATGAAGGGAGGACAACGAATAACGATCCCCTTCCTCACAAAAGCGAGTGGCAGCATCCGCCAAAAATACTCAAATATTCCATAATTTTTTTCCTTTTTGTGTCAACTAAAGTGCATACCCATACCCATACCCATATATGATTTACACTTGTATTATGTCACTATAAGAAATCTTATGATTCTCCTATACAATTAAATAAATGTTCTGTTTTCCCTTTATGCATGCTCATGTCCCTATATTGCTAGACCATATAATTTGGATAATTTAAATGTTATACAAGAAAGGAAAGGCAATTCTCTCCAATAATTGTTTAGCATAATTTCTAAATAATTCAAAACTAAAGCCTTTAAGATATGAAGCAAAATTAATAACTTAAGAAACTAAAGATTAAAATCTTAATCTATCTTTATTGGATTTAGGGTGCACAAAATAATGGTTTTTTTATTTTTTATTTTTTTCACAAATTACATTTATGAGAAAAACCTTTAATAAATATATGTGAAATAATTGAAAACCAAAAAAAAAAAAAAAGATAAAAGATAAATGCTATTTATACAATTGGATTGACATGCAAATTCAATCATTAGTTTATATATATATATACCAAAATAGCATTACTTACAAAAGAAAAGGAAAGGCATACTCCAGAAACGTGGATGGCTAATTCTTAAAATTGTAATTATAAGAAGAAGAAAAAAAAAAACAACTGGATTCCCTTCAAATAAAACCAACTAGATCCCCTCTATTTACCTTACCTTATTTACTTGTCCAATCCAACCACTACGCTAGAGTGGCTCTAGGTGTGATCGCACCACTCCGAAGAATCGGTTCATGAAGAGTTGGACAATTTTTCTATGCAATAGATTGCGTGAGAGTGTGATCATGTACATTGTAAAATAATGAAAAATGCTAAAATTAATGAAAATTCTCATCTCAATAAGTAAATGTGATAGTGTCTACCAATCATTTGAAGTGTAATAATATAATTGCAAAAGCAAATTGTTTCGGTTTGTGAGAAAGTAGGTTACAACAACCCCGTTGATAAGGAAATAAAAAAATAAAATAAAATAAGGAGGACGGTTACTAATCACGACACGGAGGGCAGTTTCGTGCTCAAGCGTGGACTCACTTTAGAAAAAGTCAACTCCTGTATTGCAATATATATTGTGTACTACGAGTTGAGCGAGATATGTATTTATGAAGAGTTTCTCTCCTCTCAACCCAAAAATCTTCTCTCCGCCATCAAACCAAAAACTGAGCTTTATACTCATTTTCGTTAACCTCCCCATATTTCTCACTTCTTCCCTAATTTGACCCTCCAAACCACGATTTCTTTCCCAACTACCACGCCATCTCTCTCTATCTACCACTCTACCACCCATGGACCAAATCATCAGTGCCGGACGCTGCTTGAAGCAGGAGCCAGAATCCGAAGACCAAAATGAGGCCTACAAGGTTCTCGTCGACGAAGACCCAAACAAAGACGGTACCGTTTTCAAGCATTTCTTTTAAAAAAAAAAAAAAAAATCACAAATCCTATATATATATTTCAATGAATGATATAGTTGAAGTTTAGGGCCTTCTTACTTTAACTACAATCCAAGTCCCTATGTACTTGTCTATGTTGTAGGAAATTTGTATTCTGTTGATACATGTTGCATTGTTTTATTATGGTTTCCGTTTGGGATTTTTTTCTTGTTGTTTGTTTTTTTGTTTTTTGTTTTCCAAAAATTTAGAAATTAAACGCTTTAAAAATCAGCAAAAACATTAATGTATTCCTCTTAACTCGTCGAATTTGTCTCCTCTTTTTCTTTTTCAGTCCAAACAAACTCAACTACCTCATCTTTCATGGCTGCTCCAACCCTTCTATCATCTTCTGAATCTCGTTGGGATTATGAAGTTTTCCTGAGTTTCAGAGGTGAAGACACCCGCAAGAACTTCACCGGTCACCTTTACTCTGCCTTGAAACGAGCCGGAATCCATACCTTCATAGATGATGAGGAGCTACAAAGAGGGGAGAACATCTCTACCAAACTTCTCTACACGATTCGAAGATCAAGAATTTCTATTATGGTTTTCTCCAAAGGCTATGCTTCTTCTAGGTAGTGCCTCGATGAGCTTGTGGAAATCGTGCACTGTAAGAATACCATACGCAATATTCTTTTTCCGATATTTTATCACGTGGACCCCTCAGATGTTCGAAAACAGACCGAAACTTTTGCAGAATCCTTTGCTAGGCATGAAGAGTGGTTTCAAACTAATATAGACAGGGTGCATAAGTGGAGAGAAGCTCTCTCTGAAGCTGTGAATTGTTCCGGCTTGAATCTCGAAAGTGTTGCAAATGGGTATTATGCCATGGACTCTTGTTCTTCTTCATGCCTTTCTTTTATTTCTATTATTTTGTCCTTTTCTTTTATTTTGAATTTTAGACGACAAATCATAAAATTAAAGTTGAGCTAAAAATGGGTTGACAAAATATAACGAAAAATTCCTTGAGATTGCTTTAGAATAAATTCCATCAATCAAAAGAACTGCAAACTAATGTTTTTTTTTTTTTTTTTGGTGTAAATATTTAAGCTGTTGAGAAGAAAATTTTCTAACAGATGAAACAAGTATCATTAAAGACTGAAAACCTTCTAAGTCGTTTTTAACTGAACACGGGCTACATACATTTCCCTTGTTAATATATACATACATACGTTGTATATAGAACTAGAAATTATGTACAAATATACTTCAATGATATTCTTAATAAATTTGATATTACTTAGATGCTTGGCATGACATCTTAGCATCAAATGACTAGGATGATAACATTTTTTTGGTACCTAATGACTCACAATTTTCTTTCCTTGTGCTTACCTTATTGTTCTAATTTTCATTTGAATCATAACAATCAGGCATGAATCAAGATTCATCGAGAAGATTGTTAAAGAAGTTTTGCATATAGTGAAGCCTGCCCGCTTGAAAGTTGCCATGAATCTAGTCGGAATAGATTCTCGTGTTAAAGAGATGAAAGATTTATTAGATCTTGAAACACATGACATCGTTTCCATTGTGGGCATCTATGGAATGGGTGGAATTGGTAAAACAACCTTAGCAAAAGCTGTCTATAATCAAATATGTGATGGATTTGAAGGAAGTAGTTATCTTTTAAACGTTAAAGAAACTTCAGGACAACCCAATGGTTTAGTTTCTTTACAAAAACAACTTCTTCTTGATATCTTGAAAATGAATTTCACGATTTCCAATGTTGATGGGGGAATAGATTTGATTGAGAAGAGATGTCAGGGCAAAAAAGTTCTTATTGTTATGGATGATGTGGATGACGTGAAACAACTACACACATTAGTTGGAAACTCCGCATGGTTTGGTCTAGGAAATAGAATCATTGCAACAACTAGAGATGAACAGTTACTTACTCAACTTGGAGTGCATAAAAAATATAAAGTTGAAAAATTGAATTATAGGGAGTCTCTTCGACTTTTCTCATAGCATGCCTTCAAGATGCCCGATCCAATAGATGATTACCAAAAGCTTTCGATTTGGGCAGTGGAGCATGCAGGAGGACTTCCATTAGCTCTTGAGGTTCTGGGTTCATATCTATTAGGAAAAAGTGTTTCTCAATGGAAAGGGGAATTAGAAGAGTTACAAAGATTTCCTCACGAGGAGATTCAAAAAATACTTAGATTAAGCTATGAATCACTAAAGTATCCTAAACAACAGATATTTCTTGATATTGCATGTTTCTTTATCGGTATGAAAAAAGATCATGCCATCAAAATTCTTCATGGTTGTGGTTTTTTTTCCAGAAAATGGTATTAGTGTTCTCATTCAGAGGTCCCTCGTGGCAATTGATATCAAAATGAAGTTGAGGATGCATAATCTTATTAGAGATATGGCAAGGGAGATTGTTCGAAAAGAGTCATCTAATCATCCAGGAAAACGTACCAGGTTGTGGTTTCATGATGATGCGTTAAATGTACTAAGCAAACATACGGTATGCTATTTTTATCTATATATAGCCATGCGCACATACATATGTAGATGCATGATATATGTGTTATATATCTAGGTATACATGAGTTTTTTTTTTTTTTTGCCAAGCATGCACTACAATTCGAATAATATATCAATATTTCTGTATGATCTTAAATCCAAAATTTTCTAAATTAAGTCAACTAATATCGTACAACATTAAAAAGGTACACGATCAAGTCTTAAGCAATGCTGGTCATATCTAAATCATTGTGTTGTTTTTTTTTTTTTTTTTTTTAAAGAAATGCTAGTGTTACAAACAAATTTTACAAAAAAAAAAAAAAAAAAAAAACCTTTTACAACATGATGTGGCACAATATGATTGAAAATAAGATAAATTCAACTTTTAAGAAACTCAATCATATTGTGTCATATCAGATTGTAAAATTTGTTTGTAAGCCTAACAATTTTATTTTATTATTATTTTTTTTTATAATTCAAAGGTATTTAGCTTTACACA
Source organism: Corylus avellana (assembly GCF_901000735.1). Taxonomy (NCBI): domain Eukaryota; kingdom Viridiplantae; phylum Streptophyta; class Magnoliopsida; order Fagales; family Betulaceae; genus Corylus; species Corylus avellana. Next base: position 10,908,370 of record NC_081550.1, read on the forward strand.
GGATGAGGAGATGTGTTGGTAATCCAACTATCTATTTTGCTAGGGATCGGATGAAGTGCAAGGTCTCATCTTAAATTTGCCTCCACTTGGAGATAAACATTTGAAAACTGAAGCATTTGCAAAGATGAAGAATTTGAGATTGCTCCAAATCAATGCAGTATCTTTGTCAGGATGTTACAAACATCTTCCCAAAGACTTAAGATGGCTTTGTTGGAATCAATGCCCTCTTAAATTTCTACCACTCGATTTTCATCTAGAGAACCTTGTTGTTCTTAACATGGAGCATAGTAATGTCAAACAAATCTGGAACGACAATAGAGTATGACATACTAAGCATTCTAGTCCTCCTTTGATGTTAAATATATAGCTCACAATACTTGTGTTTTTTCTTGTTTAAATATAATTGTTTTCTCTTTCACAGGTACTCAACAAGTTGAAAGTTCTTAATCTCAGCTATTCCAAAAATCTCACCAAATCACCAAATTTCTTACGAATCCCACATCTGGAGATGCTAATTCTTGAAGGTTGCATAAACTTGGTTGAACTTCATGATTCTATTGGACATTTAAAACATCTTGTTTTGCTGAATTTAAATGAATGCAATAACCTTCGGAATCTTCCAAGAAGCATTTCTAACTTAGAATCTCTCGAAAGACTCAACTTTTCTGGATCTAGGGGTCGATTCCCCCAATCTTGGTTGTCAAGTTTCTCGTCATGGATATCACCAAAAAGTTTGCTGCGAGCTTCTGTTTCTGGAATTTTTTATTTGGGAAAACTAGTTCTCAATAACAGCAATTTGTCTGAAGATGATATTGCCATTGATCTTGAGAGATTATATTCACTCCAGTTTTTGGATTTATCATACAACAACTTCTGCAACCTACCTTATTGCATCAGTCGCCTTCCGAAATTAAAATTTTTGACATTAAATCACTGTATGTCTCTTGAGTCAATTTCAGGACTCCCCGTAAATGTAGTGAGCCTACTTGCATTTGGCTGCTCATCAATGGAAAGACTGTCGATTTTGCCAGGTTCAAAAATAAGCTTACTTTTCCTTGTGGACTGCTGCAAACTTGTTGAGATTCAGGGCTTTCCTTTGGATTCTGGTGGAGTATTTAATTTGTTTGGCTGCTACAATCTGTCATCTGATTTTAGGACCAGTCTTCTCAAGGTTTGTTTCCTCTCTCTCTCTCTCTCTCTTTTTCAATGATGTGATTTTGATTTTTTTTTTTTTTTTGTTGAAATAGCTTCCGACAACCAAGCATGATTGTGTTCGTTTCACTTTCCTCCCTGGTAGTGAAGTTCCAAATTGGTTCACCCATCAGAGAATTGGATCTTCAATATCGTTTAATGTTCCTTCAATATCATCTGATCATGTACCTTCACTTTCAGAGGATGCAGTTTACATATTATTTATTTGTGCTGTTTATGCAAAGGAGGATGAATCGGATCGGTTGATAAAAATTTCGGCGACTGTTGATAATAAAAGTAGAGGCTACCGACAGGTTATTGTGCCTGCAACTGCTTCCTATTTTGCAAACAAGTCAGATCATTTGTTTTTAGTAGAGTGGCATCTTATAAGAAGAGACAATGCGTTGATGCTCGTAAGTCCAGGCAGAGAAATGGAGTTGTTATGGAAAGACGAAATTGAGGTGTCCTTTGATATTTCCAGCGCCGATTTGAAGACTTGTGTGGTGAACAAGTGTGGGGTTCATCTACTTGTTGACGAGCCAACAAGTAATCCATAAATATGGAACATTCTCTCTTTCTCTCGAGTACGGTTTCATGTTCATCCAAGTTAAATTCTCTTGAATAAGAAAAGTGACGCATGTTAGGTTTTTTAAAATTTTTTTCAACCTAATTTTGTCGAACAACGGGCCACAATAGGGCCAATTTGGGCCCAATATTTATCATGACTTTAAGGCGCCCCATTTGTAATGTTAAAGACTATATCAGTTGTTAAAGTATTAATTAAATGATTAAATTTATTTTTTTTTATAAACGTAAATTTTTTTAAATAAATAGTGATTTATTATTATGGTTATACCCACAAATTTTTGGCCAAGTGGAAACATCGTCTGTTATCTAATTGTTGTTAATTACAAACGGAAAATCACTACAAAAAAACACAGATTTGGTGACGTGTGAATAGTAGGGTACTATTAAAAACGTCACAAAATGGTGACGTTTTTTCAGGGATATCGTTTGAACCATTAATTTTAAATTTTGAATTTCAAAATTTTTTCCCTTTTTTCTTTTTTCTTTCTTTTTTCGATACGAGGTATCCGGTTTCACCTATAAGGCCAGACAGTACATCGGGCAACCACCAAGGTGGGTATCGACTATAGAGGCCCAGCCAATGATCCACCAACTAATCCCCGGATCCGTGCACCGCACTCACGAAAGTTTTCCTACACGGATCGGATAAGTTATTGGCTTCGCCAGGGGGTGTGGCGCCAAGAGGAAGGTAGCACCCAAGCAGGATTTGAACTTGAGACCAAGAGGGAGCACACCACTTTCTTCTTCTTTCTCCCTTTTTCTCACGTCTCCCCTTTCTTCTTTCTTCTTTCCCCCTTTTTTCTTTCTGCTTCCCCTCTTATTTTCTCACCTCCCCTCCAGAACAGAGAGCCAGAGAGAACGAGAGAGAGAGAGAGAGAAAGAGATGGAGCCTAGCCAAAGTAAAACTCATCCCTTTAGCCTTTAATTCTTGATTTTCATCCATTTTTAATTAATCTGGTCCTTTTTAATTTTTTTTAATCCATTTTTAAAGACTTAACTTTTTAATCTGGTCCTAAGGAGTAGGGAAGTATACGATTCTGGTTCTTTTTAATTAATCTTATCTATCTTTGTTTTCTCCCTTTAATTCTCGGAATTTTCACCAGTCTTTAGTGTTGGGAACTATGAAATGCATTGAACTATCCTTTAAAATAAAAATAGAAATACTAGGTGTTCTTCTAATGTTCTCCTAGTGTCCTCCCAATTGTGATGCGACTTTTAAAATTATCGTTGAATTTGAGATTATCATTATTGACTTTTAATCTATTGATAATTTTAAAAGCCACATCATAATTGAGAGGACACACTAAAAGAACACCTACAATTTAGATTTGGTAAAACAAAATTCACTTAAATTGCCGTGTTTTAACGTACATGATAAGTTATCTTCAAAAGCAACATCGTTCTACCGTTACTAGCTATAAGTAATTCAAAACTACCAAATATAAATTGAACTCTTTTTTTCTGCTATAAATCACCATATTTGAAGTTGATACCTAATACGTATAAATATTAAAGTTTAAAGGTTGCATTAGGTATGAAAAAGTCCAATTATTGAACCAATCAATAGATGGAGACAGTCAGTCAGTCCTATATATTCTTACACAATCTTGCAACTTGTTAAGGAATTCAATTTGATGAGATACAACGAGACCAAAATCTTTACCACTTGAGCATCTCCTTGAATCTAAGAAAACTCGAGTTAGTGGTTGCAAATAGTTAACACAAGAAGTGAGTTTATTGTAGAACAAAAAAAAAAGAAAGTTGTGAAACGGATGGTGGACCTTGGATAACAACAGGATTTGTGCGTTATAAGAGCATTCACAATGGAAAAGTCAAATATTACTTTTATCTAAAATGGCTCTTCAAATTTGTAAAAAATCCCCTACATTGAATTAGCCAAAAAAAAAAAATGCAAAACGGATATTTGATTGGAAGAGCAAAAAAAAAAAGCTAAATATATGTAGCAGCACTTTTCAAGCTTTTCAAGGAAGCCATTTTATTTTTGTTGTTTCTCTCACATGTTTTCTCTTTTTTTCAAATCTTTTACCACTTTTCATTTGGTGATTGGTTTTTTAATTTGGCGTTTTTTTTTCATGGAAATTAAAATTAATAAAAAATTAAAAATAAAATATTTATTTTAATATAATAAATAGAAATATAACTAATCGAATGTAAAAGCATTTAAATATTCATTAGTTAAACGAAATAAAAGTAAGTTTTGAGGAGTCATTTTGCATAAAAAAATTGGCTCCTCCATTGTGAATGCTCTAAAAGAGTTTAAAAGCTCTGCTGGGGCTTGGGCCCCATTTTTGTTTCAACGAATCATCCAACGGTCAGATTACCCGATGAAAGCTTAATCAAACAGCACAAAGCTGGAGCTAGATGTAGGCTTTATCGGATATGTTGACTTGACCCAACCGCAAGGGGAAGATTGAAGATAATTTGCGCTCAGATACATGGAAATTTCATGTGAATACTTTGAAATTTCTGTCCATTCTATAACTTCATCCTTTTTTTTTTCTTTTTTTTTTTGTAAGTTTGTAATTTCCTCCCTATTCCTACAAAGTTATGACAAAAATGCATGTTCAAGTCAGAAAAGCAAACGCGGTAGAGACAGACGTGGCCTACATCAAGAAATATGGTAGGAAATTAAGGGTTCGTTTGGTTTAAAAAATAGACTCCTGAAATTGAATGACTATTCCTATAGAATAGCGATTCTATTGTTTGGTAAATGTCTATTCTTGATAATAATTATTCCCGTAATTGTATCGTGTTTTGTTGTCACTCAAATTTCGCGGAGTTTTCTTAATATTGTGTTTTTCTTCTTCGTGTTTTGCTGTCCTCACATTTATCACTGCTCCCATAATATTACCCACCAAACCAAGATTTCTTTCCCAAACTGCCCCCGCCATCCATGGGCAGAACGAGACATTGAATTGTTGAGGGACATGACTGAAAATAGTTTAAAATTTAAGGGTAATTTTAAAATTTTGGGGGGACTTATTACATTAAGATGATGAAAGTTATGAGTACTTTTAAAAATTTTGGGGGACTCATGAAAGCCTTACCTAGTTCCACCCCTACCGCCATCCCTCTCTATCTGCCATTCTATCACCCATGGGCCAAATCAGCAGTGTGGTACGACAAAGCTTGAAGCGGAAGAAGCCAGAATCCGATGACCAAAACGAGGCTCGCAAGGTTCTCGTCGTCGAAGGCACAAACGAACATGGTACTGTTTTCAAGCCTTTTAAAAAACTCAAATCCTATATTATATGTAATTTATACATTCAATGGATGATAATCATGATATGGTCCAACTCTCTTTCTGCTTGCCATGTTTCAATTTTAACGTTTGAGGAATCATGGTTTCTGCTACGAATTTCTTGTTTCCCTTTTTTCCAATAATGGAGAAATTATATATGTTTTAAAAAGCATAAAAAAATAATGGGGGAAACTTCACTTTGGTCCTCTAAACTTTCACCCGGTTTTACAGACCCCCTTGAACTTCCAAATCTCTCATTTTGGACCCTTGGACTTCCATTTGCTCTCACTTTGAACCTCTCTGTTAGTTTTCAACGTTAAATTCAAACGGTTTGACTTTTTATGTCCATTATACCCCCACTCAGCCCACTTGAAATTTTGAAAATGCCCAAAATTACACCACCCACCTTAGCCCAAAACTACACTATTTTGGACATTAAAAATTTTTTTTCTTTAAAAAAAAAAAATGTAAAATATTAAAAAAATAAATAAATATAAATAAATGAATAAACCAGCCCAAAACAGTGTCGTTTTGGGCATTAAATTTTTTTTTTCTTTTTTTAAAAAAAAGGACAAAATATTTATAAAAAAATAAAATAAAATAAAATAAACCTGAGAAATATTGGGGGCTTGGCCAAAATGGGGTGGCCGAACCACCGTATTTTTAGCCAAGGGGGTGGCTCCATGGCCAAGGGGGTGAAACTTTTCTTAGAGGATATAAAAATAATTGAAGAAGAAAAGGAATGAATAATCTCAAAACGAATTTGGACTTAGAATTATGTTTACTAAATATTTCTATTTTTGCAATCTACTTAGCAAATATATCCTCCTCTTAACTCGCCCAATTTGTCTCCTTTTCCAGTCCAACACCCAACCACAAAAAGAAGCACCTCGTCTTCCATTGCTGCTCCAACCTTTCCATCATCCTTTGAATCTTGTTGGGATCACGATGTCTTCCTAAGTTTCAAAGGTGAAGACACTTGTAAAAATTTTACTGATCACCTCTATTCCACCTTGGTGAGTGCTAGAATTCATACCTTCCGAGATGACGAGGAGCTTCGACAAGGGGAGAACATATCTACCAAACTACTCAATGCGATTCGTGGATCGAGAATTTTCATTATGGTTTTCTCCAAAAGCTATGCTTCTTCTCGGTAGTGCCTTGATGAACTTGTGGAGATTGTGCACGGTAAGAATACCATAGACCACACTCTTTTCCCATATTTTATCACATCGACCCTTCAGATGTTCGAAAACAAATCGGAACTTTTGCGGAAGCATTTGCTAGGCATGAAGATCGAGCTATTTCAAAGAGAGAGGGCGCAAAGCTGAAGAACAACTCTTACTGAAGCTGCAAATTGTTTCGGTTGTGATCTTGAAAGAGTTGCAAATGGGTATTATTATATATAATATGGACTCTTGATCTTTTACATGCAGTGTTTAATTTGCTTGTTTCTTCTTTTCTTTTTTTAAAGTTTAGCTAAAATTGATCAAATAAAAGTACAAATAAAATTCCTCGAGATTGCTTTAGGATCCAAATTTAATACAAATATACATCAATCAAGAGAATTTCAAATTAATTCAGAATGCTTCAGTCATTGTGGAAATACATCCCTTCCTTGGACAATTGAGTACATATAAAACCCTTCAAATTACTATCAAATTAACAATGTCCATTTAAATTTTCAATTGAAACAATGTTCTTCTCAAACTACCAAAAATTAAGAAAATACCCTTAATAGAATAAAAAAAAAAATACCAAAAATTCTATAAAAAAAACTAAACCTATAAATTAAAAAAAAAAAAAAAAAAAAAATCAGGTGTGGCCTAATTTATTTTTATTTTTATTTCTTAAAGAAAAAATAAAATAAAAATTCTCTTTTTTTAAAAAAATTATTTATTTTTTTTTTTTTAAAATTTACAAGGGTATTTTTGTCTTAATAAAAATTTTATAAGGTCATTTTGTCTTTTTACTAGCCTAGGGGACATTGTTCCAGTTCAAAGTTTAAGAGACACATTGTCAATTAAGTAGTAGTTTGAGGGAATGTAGACTTCTTTATTTTTTTTTTTCCTTGGATTTGAAATGGGCCATTCATGCATCTAAAAAAAGCAACATTTTTAGTGGCATGTTAGCATTTTTTTTTAATGTAAAATTAAAATAATAATAATTTTTTGATTTTATTATAAAACATAAGTATAAAATAATTAATTAAAATCTGAAAAGAACAATA
>NC_081550.1:10915740-10918209 GCF_901000735.1 Corylus avellana
CTTGCATATTTCTATTAGGGCACTTCATTGTCAAAACAAAAAGACTTCAAATATTAAGTAGGAGATTGAGAGGAGATTACTGATTTTTTTTTTTTTTTTTGGCGAAAATCGCCTCTCCAAGCCTCGAAGTATTGGAATTGGTGTCCAAAACTCTAATATTTGAATGATACGTTGGTTATAATTGAATAATATTTTTTATTCCTTATTTTATTATCAAATATTCGGCATATACATTAGTGTTTTATATGTATATATATTATTGAATATTTTCCTATAAAATATACTAAGGGATTAAGGAGAGTTATAAGAGCATTTAGCTAATTGGATGAAACTCAAGCCCAAGTATTGGGCTTCAAGGAAAAGGGTTAGGTTTAACCTAGCCCTAGGAGGCACATGGGGAGAACTAAAACCCATGGCCAGCGGTCTGTGACAATAACTCCTAGTTAGGGGTATATAACCGGTTGCGGTTGTATTTATTCTCTCCTAACCGCAACTGCAATCGTTTTAATTAGGTGATTGTTCATTTTAAACAGCCCCAACCGGCCTAACGGTTAACCACAATTGGTGGTGATGCAGTTATTGAATGTCAGTTATTAATCGGTAACCACTTTTCATAAAAATTTAAAACACAATTTTTTTAGTCATAAATTGTTGCAGTATTTCAGTTTTTTTTTTTTTTTGTTTTTTAATATTTGTTCAAATTTAATGACGAATATATGTTCATCATACAGTGGGACCTAACAACCACAATGTCGCCTTCCTCCAAACAAAAGCCACCAAGGAGCCCAGCGCTCACAGGGCCAACTTGGGTTTGGATGTGCATATGTGAGTGAATTTAAATCAAAACAAAATTAAAATATTAAATATTTTATTTATTAAAAACAAGATGTGAAAAAATAATCGAAAAAGGTTGGGCCGTTTGGCCCATAAACTTCCCCCTGGCCCGAGTTCGTGGATAGCACACATTCTGAATGCTAAACAGCTAAAAGTACGTGAAAAGCAGGATATCCCATTCAATAGATTTTGTCCAGGAAAAAGATAGACAGGTTAAATCAGCATCATGGACCACCAGCTTACAGCTTGCTTTCAAAATAATATCTAAACATCCTTAGATTAGTTTTAATTAAAAATAAAAAAGATAAAAAATTGAATTGAGTATGCTGCCAAAATGATGGAAGAATGAATGCAAAAGGGTAAGTGTTTTTATGCGCCAATTATTTAGGGTCCCCCCAGTTGGACAAGTATGTATGGGGCTATCCATATATAATGTACCAAAAGGGACATAAAGGTCCCTTGGCCAACTTATATGCATAATATTCCTTTGGGCATGTGAGCACTGAACAAAAATCACCCGTCCAAAATCCTTTAAAGAGGTCCTATTAATTAATATTATTGTGGGATGTGGGGCCTGCAAGTCCACCCTGGAAGTCATGCAAGTATCAGAGAAGGGGGCAGAGGGTTGTCCCCATTGGAGGACTTTTATCGGAAAATGCCAAGCCTTTTGTAGGGCATTGACCCTACTGCTTTGAGGTGTGAGCTGTATGGGCACATGCCAAGGCAGCCAAGCCATAATCCATGTTTGTGTTTGTGTTTGTGCTTATATATATAATAGGAGAAACCGAGAAAGAGAGAGCTGGTGCTGAATTATTAGAACACTAGGAATTGCACATGTTGCCTTTGGAAATTGGGAACCGAGTTTTAAAGCATGATGCAATGTTTCCATGTGCATTTGACAGGGAGCAAATGGACTTGGGAGACTTTTTGCAGCCTTTTTATTCTTCCTTTTGCTACTTATTATTTTATTTTATTATTTTTTTGACATGGAGGAGATTGAAGTACCCTTGAGAACTTATCCTCTTCAGTATTTTTTTTTTTTTTTCAAAGTGGGAGAAGGAAAAAGGGGAATTACAAAGGTGGGTCTTTCCCACATATCCTCTTTAGTATTATCTTGAAGACATTGTAAGGCTATTTAGCCAATTGGTTGAATGAATAGAGTGTCAAAGAATTATTCTACAAACTACAATTGTTTGTTTAGGAGATTTAGGATATCTCGAATCACCACTTCGTTTTTGTTTTTCTTATTTAGTGTTCATTATACGCAAATTTAGGAATGCGACTGTTGCTTCATTACTAGTTTAGCACCCTAAAACATGTTCTCTAACACATGCCTGTAACAATAGATCGATATCACCTCTATTTTGTCGTAGACTAATTCTAACAAAGCATTTAATGTAAATGCATTTGACCAAACTTAAAATTTGCGAGTTGCTTCACTAACATCCACATGAATAGAAGAAAGCTTTAAGGAGCCAGCAGCCAAAACTTGACAAGTTTTATTACATATTATAGTCAAAGCAACAAAATAATTAGTTATAATATCTACATCAAAATTAGCTTTCAAGGTTCCTATATGTGGAGGCTTCCAAGAATGACTGGCAATGTTTAAGCTATCTCAAGCTTGATTATGAG
>NC_081550.1:10918309-10930598 GCF_901000735.1 Corylus avellana
TTTTAAAGTATTCTAACCAATATTGGCTCGATATATTTTGAAGCTTAAGGCTTTATTATTTTTTATTTTATTTTATTTTTTATATTTAAATATTAATATTATATTTTTATTTAACTATTCTCCACATTTCCTGACGTCCGCACGCTCGTACTCCTATAAATACTCTCCCCTTTGCCCTAAACCAACCCTTACACCAAAAATACTAACTCTAGACTAAGATAAGATTTTTTAGAGAGAAGAAGAAGGTTTTGGGGTGGTTTGTCATCTTCAAGGTAAACTCTTGTCTATTTACCTAGCTTTCATGTTATTCTTGTTGTAGAGTACTAGTTGTAGTTGTTTGAATATGAGACTCACCACGCTTTACTAGCGCGAAGTCTGATATACATTTATACTTGTGTTGCTCAAGTATTGGGATATTTACTAACTCTTTTTTTGCGTGTTAAAGCCACAAATTTATGATGAATTTGCATAGGTAAATAATTACTTATTAAAGGGTTTAGGGTTTAGGCATGTTGGGCATGTGTATCATCTCTCCTTGGAAGGAAAAAGGGTTTTCAAATGTTTTTGAAACACTAATTGTTTTCTTTAGTTTTCATAATATCATGTTTTACTATGCTTGCATGCACTTATTTGGAGCCTAAGATGTACTTTGTAACGTGGTGATTTGAGGATCGAAGCCTAAGGATACATTTCGGCCTCTGATCGAATGTTCTCTCTATTTTGGCTGAACGTTCGCCACCGAGCTCGAATGTTCGCTTGTTTGACAGAATGCTCGACCAGTGTCCAGAATGTATAGAATTAGGGTTTTGTGATCTTTTAGCTAGTTGTTCTCGATTAGGACTTACGTGTCTCGAGTAAATCCTCTACTACTGCGTATAACGATAAATCATGTTTCATTATAGCAGAAATTCGAAGTGTCGAAGGACTCGAGTGAGTGTACGAGGTAAGTAACTACTTATAACTAGTTTCCTTAAACGTGCAATATGTTTGCTGACTGAGCACGCGTGTGTTATGAGCATATTTTCCTTTTATGCAATTTGGTAACTGGCTTAATAATTGAATAATGAGATTCATCGTATGACATGGCATACCGGTATGTGCGGTATAATCACCATGGGCTTACTATATATACTTAATTCTATGATCAAATATGTGTGTGTTATATATGAGCTTTGGATCTAATGGTTGTTTTATGACCGGAACAACCATGTTTGATTTGCAGGTCACTACAAGACGTACATTATTGGTAGCGGGAGCCACCCGAGATTGGACTTGTTCGGGCTGCTAGTTTTGAATGGTAGCATACAATGGCTAGGGCACCGACATTGTATTACAGGTCCTTCGGAACAGCACCAACCCTGCTGAGAATGAGTAATATCTCGGGTAGACCATACATGATATTTACGACCTATTAAAGCAGTAGTTTTTTCCACATTAAAATTATAGATGATTACCTCTGGGATTACACCTACTTATTATCAAAATGAAACTATACTTTTATGGTGTAATAACAAAGACAACACCTTGTCCCCAAGAGGTAGTTCAATCGGCTGGGACCATACCTAATGAAGCGAAGGTCACTAGTTCGAATCCCCCTCCCCCTCTTGTGCGGACATGTTAAAAAAAAAAAAATACACATTTATTTTGGTTCATAAATACTGGCTCATTTCATACTCAACTGTTAGATTTACTTACGAAATCCTTAGACTTACGTAGATATTATGGCTTGTGGGTTATCTAATTTGAGGGAACCCCTTTCTGAAAAGAGGTTAGTGGCATGTTCGCCACATCAGGTTATCTAAGATAAGCGAAGGTCCAGTTTGCATAATTTAGGTTTGACTAGAATATCTGCATTTTGATAAATTGCCCTATGTCTATGCTTGATGATAATATATGCGTATTTTATGATTTTTAGATACCTTGGGTTTATTAATTTCACTTTTATATGCATTTACTCTGATTATGCTAGAAATGGGCAATTTCTACAACTTAGCTTAATTTGGACAATTGCCAGTAACCCTACCAAACTCTTCATGATTGACAATATGTTATGTTGTTGTTATTATACTTGTCAGATCCTTGGGCTAGGATGCCTCATGAACTTTAATAGACTTAGGGTGCGTTTGACATTGTGATTTCATTATTAACAAAAAAAAAAAAAAAAAAAAAAAAATTTAAACCAAATCGTAGAAAATGAATTAATTGGGAATGTATTTTAAAAAATTGTGATTTGAAAGTGCAGAAAATCTGCATTTTCAAATTGTAGGTAAAAAGTTGTTTTTTTGAAAATGCACAGTTTTTAAAGGCTAAACTGCAATTTTAAAGGTCAAACCCACGATTTTGCCAAACGATTAACTGTGTTTTTAAAAATCATGTTTTCAAATCGCACTTTTTAAGATCTTTATTTTGAAATCGCAAACTTAAACGAACCCTCAAAAAATGCTAACCAAAAATGTTATTGCATGGCAATTAGGTTATAACCAAAAGGAATATATTATGCAATTTAGAAGCATGGACTTGATAATTATGCTAACATGGCTTCATTCTTCTCATGAAAGTTAATTACTAATAACATGAAATGAGGTTCACAAATGTTCAAGAAAGTTTTTCCTATAAAGATGATATGAAATGTCTTACTTTACACACATGACACATTCTAAGCAAATCCTATAAAGTTTCTTTCGTTCAAGCTTATGAACACTTCAAGTTGGTATATATCTCAAACTATAGAACATTAACCCACTAACCCCTATTGTAAGAAAACCCTCTTGTATCCCAACAAAACAAAGTAAAACTTATTGAACTAAACCTAGTTGAGTAAACAATAACCGCTAACTGTAACCGCCTTAGCGGTTAGTAGATTTCATTAACCGCCGGTTAGCGGTTAGTGAAATAAGTAATCGCCCGCTAACAGCTTTTTCAAAATTAGGCTTTTTGGGCTTTTTTTGGGCCTTCTTTAATTTTTTATTTTTTATTTTTTTTATTTTTTTACTTTAGCATTTTTTACCATCATTTGTTTTTTGTATTTCTAGTGTCTTCTTAGGCCCAATTACTATAAAAAGAGCTCATATTTTGAAAATAAAAAATATTTGAACCCAAATTTACATTTACTTGTACTTTAAAAACAAATTCCTTAAATATTAAATCATAACTGGTTAACTTTTAAAAAAAAAAATATACACAATATATATAAATCAACATAACTGTCACAACATATAAAAATAAAAAAATAAAAAAAGTTCAACACAACATATAAAAGAAGTTCAAATAAAACATATGATATATATGATTATATGTCATATTATATATGATTATATGTATTATTTATTATTATATAATCATATGATTTAATGATCAATTTATCATGTGATATAATCATATCAATTATAGTGGTAATATTACTAAAATTAGAATGATAATACATTAATACTTCAATTGTGTTTATAAGTAACACATTGTTTAAACTAATGTCAATTACTTAATTTGATATTATACGAATCACATTATTATTGTACATTAATAATATGATTCACTTGAATAAAGTATTTGAATTGTCATTAAATTATATGATTAAGTAATGATATTATACATTGATATTATTCATATGCATATATGTATAATTATAATTTATAATATATATAGAATTATAAGTTTATAACATACATTGGAACTAAGTCTTTAGGTACTTAATTGTTGTATTAGTATGAATTTGTATACTTATGACTTATGTCATATTATATATGTATAATTTGTTATTATATAATCATATAAATTAGAATAATAATACATTAATATTTCAATTATGGTTATAAGTAACACATTATTGAATCTAATGCCAATTAGTTAATTTGATATTATACGAATTACATTATCATTATACATTAATAATATGATTAACTTGAATAAAGTATTTTAATTGTCACTGAATCATATGATTAAGTATTGATCTTATACATTTATATTATTCATATGCATATATGTATAATTATAATTTATAATATATATAGACTTATAAGTTTATAACATACATTTGAACTAAGTCTCTAGATACTTAATTGTTGTATTAGTATGAATTGGTATACTTATGAGTTATGTCATATTATATATGTATAATTTGTTATTATATAATCAAATGATTTAATAATCAATCTCATGTGATATAATCATATAAATTATAGTGATAATATATTAATATTCAAATTGTGATTTAATTATTTTTTTAAAAAAATTGTGATTTAATGATCAAGTGATTATGTTATATGTATAAATATTTTTATAATTATAATTATAAAAATATATTATATAAAAAGGCGGTTAGCGGTTACGGTTAGTAAACCCAATAACCGCTAACCGCTAGGCGGGTATAGCGGTTAGGTGGTTAGCGGTTATCAGTTATAGCGGTTAGCGGACGATTTTTAACTGCCTGCATTGACACCCCTACCATTTTTCCGACCACAAAGCATTGTACGAAAATGCAAGTTCCCTAGGTTGCTAGACCACTTTTCTGACTTGTTGAATTTTTTATCCCTTTTTTTTTTAATTATTTATTAATATCTAAAAAATAACTATCACCCAAATTTTATTCGATTTAATTCACTTTTCCAAACATCTTTATTTTTTATTTATTTTTATCAAAACAATTAAAAAAAAATTGCACGCACAAACAAACCCGATGTCTCGTTTACAATACCAAAATAAAAAAAACTAATAGTGATGCGGAATAACTGGGGTGGTGGTGTATGGCAAATGTTTTGAAAGACAAACTTCTTTGTGGAAACAGTGCTCGACCTCTCATAAGAATTTAAACATAAGAAAAAATAATAATAATAATATTTTTTTAAAAAAAAATTTAAAAAAATGAGTGACATAACTTTGATGAAGACCAAAATGCTTGGAAGTATATGAAGAAGACCCGAACAAATGGTAGTGTGAAGACTCCTCGAAAGATGGTGACGCGATCCCAGACTCACACTGCAGTAGGGGTCTCTAGAACTGCGATCAATCGCACACTGACTGCGATTGAGCGTCCAGCCCCTAGTATTGCGATGCTCGTCCCTGGTACTATGATTGATTTCTCCCTGTGACTGCGTTCGAGCACACGATTGAGCACTCTAGTACTGTGATTGATCACCCGTGTGTCTGCAATCGAGCACACACGGGGCACTTATTTTAATTTTCCACAGATGTAGATTAAGACGGTCTATCTTATCTTTCAGTCTTTTATTAAGTTTCTTTGTTAATCTTTTATTCTATCTTATCTTTTGGTCTTTATTTGAATTAGATTTCTTTGTTAGTCTTTTATTTGATTTAGCTGTCTTTCGTAGACTTTCTAAATTGACTTTATTTCATTGTTTTAGGACTAAGAATCTCAGGACTATAAATAGATGCTTAGAGCCTTGAGAATGCAATTTTGATTATTTATTTGATTTTTTCATAAGAATACTCATAGTTAAGTTTCTTCATTATTTTCCCTTAAATCATAGATAACCTCTATTGTTTTGAGAAGATTTCTTTGATTCTTGTAATAATCTTACAATCTTAAGAATATTTATCCCTTTTACTTGCTATTTTCTTGTTTACCACTATCTTACGCTGCATCACTTTGGAACGCCATTCTTTACATTGACAACTTGAAAATTATAAGAGGATAAACGAAGCAGAGATTGATGGGGTTGATAAAGAGAAACTCATGAAAACCCACGAAGAAAAGACACTAACCCAGTGAAAAGAACAAGGCCTATGTTAGCTATATAAGGAAATAGACAATAGAAAATGCAAAGCCTTGGCATGCGTGGATAAATTGTATCCTCTTTTAGTACCTACAATCAAGAATCATAAGATGAGTTAAGCCTCTTTAGTTATTTGTATCTAAAACTTGTTAAGATCACATTAATCATCTATGCAGCCGTGGCGATAATCTTATTTTGTTATGACAAATAGAAAATCGTGCCAACATACATCCCTTGTATGGCTGACGCCGATGCTCAGCACAAGAAAAACTCAAACAAATTGGGGTGTCTCAACTTCCTTGTGAATCATTGAACTCAATAATGTGTTGGATATTAAGCAAGTTCTAGCAAGTGTTTGGGTAGTCCTCTGTCAAGATATTCTCACTTTTAGTATGAACAAAAAGCTTGCGGAATTTGACACTTTATCCAGCTAAACCTACATGTTCTCCAAGAAATCTTTGCGTGGATGTCACTAATTGACGCATCCAGTAATTAAATAAAGAGGTTTCATCAGCCATGAGAAGACAAATCAAAGATATGGTCAAAAATCACTACATGTTCTCATGATAGCAATGCAACTTAAGATTTCCGTTTACTGTTACAAAATTCAAGTCTCAGTAGCCAACTACAGCAGTATTCCTGGAAATATCAAATTAATACACTTAATAAAGTAGAAATAACAACTAATTTGGGATAGAAGTAAGATATCAAGACACGGACAGAGGCTTACCATCAAAAAGACCTTTTCAACGCTTTCGTTCTGGCCGCCACTTGTATACTGCTTTAGAGGTGGGAGAAACAATCTCATCTTCACGTAATTTTCGCTTCCGACCCTTTTTCTGTTTATAAATGGTATGTGTTTATTTCCAAAACAGACAATTAAAAGCAAGGAGTTTAAGATGTCTATACCTGTAATTCCTTCTGCAACGCCATATCCATATAGAGTTTCTCCAACTGACTGACTCTATTCCTCCTAGCGTCTAGTTCTCTATAGGAAGCAGCTGTTTTCCTGTACATGGAATACAAAAGAATATGTCACTAACAAACAACTGCGTCCTAAAAATAATGCTAACAACAACAACAATAATAAGTGAAACAAAGTTGAGAAGAAAAAGAAACCACAAGATTAAGAAGCATTCCGCACATTAAATCATATGATACTTTGATATGCAAGATTTTAAATAACAATATGTAATTTTTACTTGCATTAAATGACAAGTTAGCACTAGGGTGATCGCATTAACATCTTATGTTTTGTTTTAATAAAATGCCAACAAATAGAAACAAATGCATTTAGTAAATGTGCTTTTCCTTCGCTACAATTTTCCCGACACTTAGACTGACCCACCACCTGTAAAGCATGCATCTCTGCTCAGAGAGTAGGTCAAAAAACAAATAAACAAATAAAAATAATTATGAACAATGCTACAAACTCAACTCTTGTACAACTCCTATACAACTAGGCTGTTGTGGAGCACTCATAAATTATTAGATCAATCTTTATTAAAAAAGTGCCCATAAATCCAATGGTTTAAAGGCATCCTGCATCAGTTGAGTTGCATAAGAGTTGAGTTTTTAGATTTACTCAAGAATTATATGCCCCTTCACCACCACCATCAATAAATGATAATCACCACACTTCTTCCACCAACACTACTGGTCAATCCCTCCACAATTGACGCACCAACCAACATCAAACCTTCACCACCACCACCTCACCCCCATTCTTTCATCAACACTACGGCACCAATCCCACCACTATTGCTGTTACCAACACCATCAATGCCTTCACCGCCACCACCCCTATTATAGTTGTCACTATAAGAGTTACTACAACACCAATGCATGGGATGCATGGTCAACACCAGTGTCATCACCATAATCACAACCACCATACTGTCACAACCACATTGATACAGCCTACCACTACCATAAGTGCTACCACCAACATCATACTAGCGGCACCCTAAGTTTCTTCCAATGCAATGATGTCACACTTGCCACCATCACCATGTTTTAACTATCAAATATGACATTAGTTTTTTAATAATAGGATTAAACTTAAAATAATTTGCCCGTTTACTGTATCCTGAAAAAAGGAAATCAGCACCTGTTAATAGAAAAGTAATTTTATTGCTTTGAAGCAAAAATATCTTCTTAAACTTCAGCATAAAACGTCAAGAGAACCTTTTTTTTTAATATAAGCATAAAACATCAAGAAAACTGATGCAGGGGCAACTAAGCCCAAAAAAGCAAAGAAGCCCCCTTGCGTATTTTATCCAGGCCATTAGCTATTTCAAGATCATTCTTTTATTATTATGTTATGCTTTATACTATAAAGTTTTTTATTTTGAAAAGGTCATGTGACGAGCATGTGGCATGAATGGTGACAAGGTGCCTGGCCTTCATGGTGGTTACTCTATGGCATTGTTCCCAGCTTATTGGAATGTATTAAAAGAAGACATTATAACTGTCTTTCGTGAGTGGCATTTACAAAGATTCCAAGGGTTATTGATCCCAAAACTTTCGCCCAATTAGTCCTGTAAGTGGCATTTACAAACTATTGCTAAGATTTTAGCAAACAGGCTACAGATGGTGTTGGAGAAGATTATTTAAGTCGCAAAATGCTTTCATTCTAGGAAAGCAGATCCTAGATCCAGTTCTTATTGCCAATGAATGCCTTGATAGTAGAATAAGATTTGGGGGATGAATTCAAAAATGAAAACGCTCTCACCTCCCCTCGGCGCATGAGCATAGTGACGGCGAGTGTGATAGTACTGTAATAGTGATCATTACAATTCTGTTTGGTTCTCATCAACGTTGAAAGGTGCAATGGGTTACCTGGGTTTTTTCAATGTGGAAGCCAAAGCTTTTGAGATTCGTTCAGAGTTTCGTGTGGGTGGCAGTGTATTGGCAGAGAGAAGTAGGGGACTGTTCAGAGCCGTGTTTCTAGGAAGAGCGAGTATCAATTGGTTTAGGAAATCTATGGAGGCATTGCAGCAGGGTGGGGATGCACGAGAGTTCTATCGGACTTTCCATGAGGGTGCTACCGTGCATATTGTACAACAGCGCAGCAATAATTATGGCAGGTTTGTGGAGTTGTCCAATTATAGGGACGATGGTCGTCATACTTCTGCGGTTATACCGGAGGGCAGAGATGGGAGAGGATGGGCTAGTTGTTTAACACAGCTGAGTCGGTTAGAGGCATATTTTGAGAAGATAAGAGGATGGGGGGAGGATAGATGGGAAGAAGCACAATACCAGTATGGTGGTGACACAACTGGTGGAGCAGGGTGAAACGTATGCGGTGGCTCTGTTAGGGCAGGGGTAGGATAGGGAAAAAGATGTCGGGAGCAAAGGCAAGATGGGAAATTCCAGCAATCAATCACTATTAATGAAGAACTCTAAAAGGAAGGAAACGCGCTGCTCAGCCAGAGATCAAGCAGATAACGTAGGAGCAGGTATTATGCATATGCGTGTTATAGAAGGAAAATTCCAGCTGGAAAAATTGAAGACAATTTTGACATCAATTAAAAAGGAAGCAGAAAAGTGGATGGGGCTACAGGATATGGGCTACATGAGGGAAGAGAATTATCTAGATGGATCAATCGAGGGCCCAATCGTAGGCCCAATAAAAGAGGGGGCCTCGGCAAGAAACAATATTGGGTTGGAGTCGGTGGAAGTGGGCTTGCGGAGGGATAAGGGTAAATAAGTTATCGAATTCCAAAACCCAAATAACTTCAGTAATAGGCAGGCGCAGAACGTGGATTCTGTCTACAACCGTAGACCTCAATCCACATACGCAAACCAAGAAGAGGTGACGAGCCAAATCGCCGATATTATTCGGAAGGTTGAGATGTCAACGGAAAAGATGGTTTCGGACCCAGAGAAAGCCGATATTGAAGTTGGGAGTGAGGGTGTCATAGATTGGCAAGAAGGAAGTAAGATGTTGATGGCTACGTCTGGTACAGAGGGTGACGTTGGTGGGTCAGGTTGCAAGAAGGCGGCAGAGGTTGTTTTTAGCTTTAAAAGCTCAATTTCCCAATACAATCCCGAACATGCTCTAAGAAGCTTCAACATGATTTCCTTTTTTTTTTTTTTTTTTATTTATTTATTTATTTATTTTTTATTATTATTATTTTTTTATTTATGACGAGGAACCCTTCGAGTACCAACCCAACTTCAACATGATTTCTTATGGGGTGGGCTAGGCGAAGAGTTCAAATAACACTTGGTAAGTTTGTCCTAGGTTTGTTCTCCAAATGAGGGTTAGGGGGTCCAAAACTTGTCAGTGCTCAATTGTGCTCTCTTAGGAAAATGGCTATGCTGCTATGAGCATGAGAGAGAGGCTCGGTAAAGAATTGTGGACTCTAAATTTGGTAGTTTGTAGGGTGATTGGTGTTCTAATGAGCCTCTTGGGACGTATATGTGGATTTATGGAAGAACGTTATGAGGGGTTGGGGAAAGTTCTCTAGCCATACCATATTTAAGATTGGAAATGGTTCCAAGGTTAGTTTCTGGCATGATGTGTTGTGGGTAAATGGCCCTTCAAGAAGCCTTTCTAGATTTATTTAGCATTGCTTGTGTGAATGATGCTTTTATTGCGGCTCACTTGGAGCTTTTGAGCGGCTCCAATCAGTAGAATGTAAGCTTTGCTAGAGTGTCTCATGACTAGGAGGTGGATGTCTTCACCTCGTTCTTCAAAGTGTTGTACTCAAATGGAGTGATGTTGTCGTTTCCCTTGGAAGAGTGTTTGACAAACTAAAGTTCCTTTAAGGGCAGCCTTCTTTGCATGTTTGGCAGCCCTAGGAAAGATCCTTACCATGGACAATCTAAGGAAACACTATGTCATCATGATTGATAGGTGTTATATGTGTAAAAAGAATGAAAAGTTTGTGGACCATCTTCTTCTCCATTGTGAGATTGTCGGTGCCTTATGAGATGTTTTCTTTAGTTAATTTGGGTTGTCCTATGCTTAGACAAGTAATCAACTTATATGCGTGTTAGTGGACTGTTGGTAACACTTGAAGTGTCGTTGTGTAAAAGATGGTGCCTCCATGCCTTTTGTGGTGTTTATGGAGGAAATGAAATAACAGAAGTTTTGAAGACTATGAGAGGACTTTAGAGGAGATTAAGTCTTTATTCTTCTATACTTTGTATCTTTGGACAACTTTTTTTTTTTTTGGGTTTCTCATGTATATTTCTTGTGCCCCTAACCTGAGGGCGCCTTATACTTTTAATGATATCTAGATTACTTAATAACAAAAAAACTTGTTTATTGTTGGATTTCTTCTTAAACCCTTTTGTAAGCGTTAAGTCGCTTGAATGATGGCATCTTTGGCTGGTTCATGTCAAATCTATTCTAGATCTATGTTCTCCTTGCTGCATCAAAAACTTAGAACAGTTTGTTTGGATCTAGGATATTAGAGCAGATGAGAGCAAATGCAAAAGCTACCATCTACAAAGTGTGCATTGTGTGTGTGTGTGTGTGTCTGAAAATAACTTAAGGTTGGAGCATCTCCAAAGCAACATCAAGCATTTTTTCTATACCTTTTAATATCACTGGAAACATCATTAGAAGTAGGCACCATTTCGCTTTTCAAAGAGAGAAACTGTATTTCTTTAGCCTCCTCCCTGCAAGAGATAGGAAACAACAGATCCAATGAATTCATTATAACTTCAAATTGAAGAGGCAGGATTGGACAAGATATTGTAAATCACAATTGAGGGGGGGAAGGGAGAACAAGTGCAATGATAACGAGATAAATTTCCATTCTTTTTTCTTAAAAAATAAAATTTTCAACTAACACAAAAACAAAATGAAGGGTGTGCAACCCAAATGTCTAGTAATATACAAAGGAAACACTTTGAAAGAGAAAAAAAGAACAAAATTGACTTGAAAAACAAAAGGAGAGTTTAAAATACAAGCCAAAAAACTGGAAATTCTGGAGGAATGGACAATGGATGGTCAAGAGCATAACACTATGAGCAAATAATTTTGAGTTCTACTGAGGATTGCTTGTTCCCCTCAAATGCCCTCTTATTTCTTCCAAACCAAACACTACACATGAAACATTGAGGCACTGCTTCCCAAGCAATATGACACTTCTGTTTGCAAGATTTCCCCTCCTACAAGAGAAGAGCTAAACAACAGAACTTAGCATCGTCCAAGACACTTTAAAGAGAAAACCATGAACAAAATACCTTTAGCCACTGAAAAATGTAGAAGCGATTTTTCAGGGTTGCGCCCCACTGAAAAATGTAGCTTTAGCTCTCTTGTATACTCCCTGTCTACTAGGGTTGCGCCCCTTTGTGCTCTTTAATACATCTTTTTACTTATAAAAAAAAAAAATGTAGAAGCGATTGTCCATTGATTCCCTTTGACCTTAACCATATTGAAGCAGGAAGCAAACAACAAATTTTACTTTAATTTAGTTTTATTTAATGTTATAAGGGTATTTCTATAATTTTATATTTTTAGGCATGGATTGTACTTTTGGTTCATTGAGGTTTTATTTTGGGTTTTATCATGTTATTGCGCCTTTATTTGTTGGTTTTAC
>NC_081550.1:10930698-10991332 GCF_901000735.1 Corylus avellana
AAAAAGAAGTGACATACGAGCTTTCCATAGTACCACTGCTTATAAAATTATACACTTTTGTATTTTTCTTCCCAAAAATACCTTTAAATTTATTAAAAAATAACAATTTTAAAAAATTAAAATTATTAAAAAAAAAAAATTAGAAAGAGAAGAACCGAAAACACCAAAAGGGTTTTAAATCTTTTTCTTTTTTTCAAATTGCTATTTTTATATGTTCTTTTAATTTTTTTTTTTTTTTAATAACTTTAAGAGTTTTAGGAAGAAAAATGCAAAAATATCTAATTTGACACATAATAATAATAATAATGATAATATATAGAGGCCAAAATATATTTTTCTCTTAAAAAAAGACGACGCATAGAACATGCCTTTGGACTCTCCATTCATTTTCAGCTGGCCCTTCCTTAATGAATAAGTGAAAGAGACAAAAACCAAACTTGATTTTCAGAGAAATTACTCAAAATTATGGGGCCCATATGGCCTCTATGTATGATTGTTATTCTGGTACACATTCCCCTTCACTAAATACTCCAAAAGCTGGATTGACACGTATATATAATATATCATTACAAGTAGATTATGTGGCTGCAAGGCCCTCTTTTATTTTCAACTTTTTACATTAAATTATATATATATATTTATCTGTGTGTGTGTAATTTTAAGCTTAAAAATTAGATTTAATGTTTATTAAAATTAGGTTTAACTTCTCTTTTGTACTTTAACCTTTTTGAATAAAACATCATGATTCCATCCGTGAATTAATCTGCTGCTTATAAACTCTCCAAACACACTCAGACATTGATGGGTCAACATATATAATACGGGTGTTCAAGAAAGTAATCTAATTATAATTGAGACTAAATTCTCAACTCTCAAAAAATTCATCATTTTTTACGTACAATATTCAACCCATAATTTATTCTCTAGGGCATCAATTGGATAGAGGACCACTATTGACATGTTTTGACTTTGGCGTGTAACTCACGTGATTATTTTATATATGCACGTAGAATGAAGATCGCAACAAGATGTATAACGGTTGAAGTACATAGAATAGTTAAAAAAAAAAAGTATAACTTTTTATTTTATTTATTCACATTTTAGCAATTTTTTATTTTATTATTTTTTATTTATTTTTATTTTTATTTTTGTGGGAGAAAATGTGAAAGAAAGATGAGGAGAGAGAGTAAAAAAAAGAAAAAGGATTAGAGAAAATAAATAAATTAAGTTTATGGTGTACATGAACAGCTTCAACCTATTTATTGTTCATACTAGAAGGAAAAACTACATAATTGTTGGGAAATTAAACCGCCCGGTTAACCCCATATAACTATGGGCCCATGAAATAAAGACGAAGTAGTGGGCTAGGAAGAAAAGACCCTCGTGGCTTTCCATTGGGCTTCAGAAGGCCTAGTGAACTTTCTGGAGGCAGTCGGGAGGGGAAGACTTTCTCGGTTGATTCCTCATTCCCGAGACTAGTATCTCTTGAGGATCCGAATTCCTCCTAAGTACAAAAGAATCGCCCAGACATCCCCTTAGTCCATGCCAGAATCCTGTTACAAACCAACCCCTAATTTACAGTGGTTGATTCCCATACAACATAGGTATCTCTCTTGTCATATCCCAATATGACAAGGAAAGAGTGAGAGTTCATGAGTAGCCCTGTAATACCCCGACAAAACACCTGTTTTTATAGATAAAGATTTCCTACTAAAACAATTGATGTTTCCTTAAAACAAAACTTTAAACCAAAATATCTAAACTGTTTTCAAAGAACCCAAACCTTTGAGACTTTTTGAAACAAAAACCCCAAAATCCACCTCATTGGTCGAGTGCATGCTTGGGGACCATAGAGCGCCCGCTCTTGGCCTAGGTACGAGCGCGTGCTATGGGACCACAGGAGCGCTCGCTGGCCAGTCTACAAAACCATTGGAAAAAACCCAAACGTACACCTGAACCTTTTTACCCATTGTGTAATAGTACTCGAACGCTTGCTCAACAGTACCCGAGTGCTCGCTGCCATTTTTGAAAAGCAATTTTAACTGATTCTCCACTTTTCAGACCAAGGCACGTCCTAAGCCCCTACATAAACCATGCCCTTCGACTTCAACCCCTTCTTACATCAAGAAATCTTAACCCTAGAGTGAGGAGTGATCTTTGAGAGAGAAGGAGGAAGCCTTGGGTGGAGTCTTGCCATCCTCAAGGTGATTTCTAGTTTATTTCTTACTCTTTATGTTGCTATTGTTGCTTTCTTAGTGTTACACATTTTTAAAGTATACCTTGGCCAACCGTTGTGACAATTATCCACTTAAATTAATAGGCGAATAATTACTACGTTTTACTCGCAAGTGCACAAGATCAAAACGATAGTATAGAGAGCAAATACGAGATTATTCCCACGAGGATTGGTAAATTATGTTTAAAATTATTTTCCAAATTAAATATCTAAATATCACTAATTGAAAGATTAAATTGAAATTATAAGAATGAAAGTGTTAGAGTTTTGATATCCACCACTAATCATACTAAATTAAGATAAACAATTGGCCAATGGTACA
This sequence comes from Corylus avellana, assembly GCF_901000735.1. Classification (NCBI taxonomy): domain Eukaryota; kingdom Viridiplantae; phylum Streptophyta; class Magnoliopsida; order Fagales; family Betulaceae; genus Corylus; species Corylus avellana. The sequence goes on from NC_081550.1 coordinate 10,933,257, forward strand.
ATCATACCGATATACTTAATGCTTGCCAACCTAAGGGCATTGTATCTACTCCTTAAGCTATTGATCTCCCTAAGAAACGAATTAGGTAAGATATCTACTCTATTATTTTCTTTCTCAAATGATATAGCATGCTATTTACTAAGTTGTTATTTAAGAAAGCATAAATCTATGTAAATCAATAAATACATAAAACCTAGGACATGATATCTACTATCGGTTTTTCATATTGATTAATCCAAGAACCCGTTATGAGGTTCTTTTATCACTTTATTATGCCTAAGACTCGGTCATCCAAATTGACATAAATAACAAATCTAAACACATGCATATATTGATAAGGCACATTTATATGAGGAATTCAATCAAATAGAAAATAATCAAGTTAAGTATCCCAAAATATAATTGCAGCAAAAGCACCAATATTGCAATCCTAAAGAGACATGATTATGGCTTTAATCGAGCCCTAATTAAAGTACTAGCTACATGATAAAATAAATGAGAAAGAGAAGAAAAACCCAAAACTCTTCTTGATCTAGCTTCCAATTCTTCTCCCGAGCTTGTGTCTGCTTCTTCCCCCATCTATTTGGATGACTAGAGGGCCTATTTATAAGGTTTGAAACAACTCTAGACGTTCTTGTGCAGCCTAACAACTTAACAATTGAGTTGGAATTGGATTCTAGTCTTCAAAACCATGAAAAACCGTGGCAAATCGTGTCCAATGTTGCCCAACGCACAACTGCACTCGATCACAAGATGGTGCGCTCAATCGCAGGTCTATGTTCGATCCTACTGATTTGACTGCTCGAGCGCATGGTGTTATGACAAATACCCACCAAAATTAATAGGCGAATATCTGCTACGTTTTACTTGCAAGTGCATGAGATCAAAATGATAGTATAGGATGCAAATACGAGATCATTCCTACGATGATTGTTGATTTTGTTTAAAATTGATTCTCCGAATTAAATTGCCAAACTATCACAGATTCGCAATGTTGAAAGAGAAAAAGATAACGAAAAGATTATGGATTTGACATCTACCACTAATCAGACTAATTAAGATACAAATAAGCCAATGTTCCAATCATGTTGATATATTTAATGTTTGTCAACCTAAGGGCATGATATCTACTCCTTAAGCTATTGATTTTCCTAAGCAATGAATAGATATGAAATCTACTCTAATTCTTTTCTTCCCTAAAGGATTTAACATGGTATTTACTAAGTTGTTCTTTAGGGAAACATAAATCTATGGAAATCAACAAACACATGAAGCCTAGGGCATGGTATCTACTCCTAGTTCCCCATGTTGATTATCCCAAGAATCCATGATGGATTCTTTTGTTAATTTATTAAGCCCAGGAATCGGTTATCCAAATAGACTAAATTAACAGATCCACATATGCACATGATAATTAAACACATTTATATGGGGAATTCAAATAAACAGGAACTAATCAATTTAAATAAACTAAACCATGATTGTAACAAAGGCATAATTGAAATCCTCAAAAGACATAATTAGGGCTTCAATCTACCCCCTAACAAAAGTATTTAGCTAGACATAATAAAAATAAACTAAAAAGATAAGAAAAGAAGAAACCGAAAATGACTCCTAGGAAGTAGCTCCACATTCTGCTTTTTGGAATTGTGTATTTTCTACGAGGCATAGAGGCCTATTTATAGGCTTAGAAAAACCCTAGAGACTCTAGAAAACCTAATAAACTCGGAGGGTCAGTCTCCTAATTCAACTAGGGAACTAAAAACCTAATTTGAAGTGAAAAAGGGCTTCTGCCGCATCTAGGCGCTCCGAGTGCACTTGATTGCATCCTGCGATCGATCCCTTGTGTGCCGCGCTCGAGCTTTCTGCTTCTGCGCTCAAGCCTAAGTGATGCGCTCGATCCTTGCTTTTTGCAGCTTCTTCCCAAAATGCCCTTGAAGCTTGTAGCTTTTCCAGAAATGCTTTATTTTCTTAAAAAACCTAGAAAAATACATAAAACATAAAAAGGAAGTAAAACAATACAAAATAACAAAACTAAGATATTAAAAAATGTAAATTAATGGGCTAAAATGTGATTATTTTAGTTCTTATCACACCCTCAAACTTATATATTGTTAGTCCCTTAGCCATATGAAACTAAAAATAAGAAGAAACGAAAACAAAAACACTCTATCTCCACTGTCCTAGGAAACACGATTGCATTTAGTATATGCAACAAGCCTTTTAAACCCATTGGCATCCCTAGTAGGACGAGTGAAGTCTCGTGAGAGTTTAACATAAATGTTACCCACAAACATTATGCAAAGTTTATTTTGTCCCCAAAACTCAAGTGTCACTTAAGACCATGATTTTCATTCATTAGCAAGAATCGGAATTTCAAAGTCTAACTACTTACAAAAGACAAGCAGAGGCATCACAAGTTCAAAACAGTGTAAGGTGAGCTAGCACATAAATATGAAGCTTCCAATTATTTCCAATGTACAATATCTTAATATCTCAAAGTTCACTGGGATCCCCATCAAAATAAATAACTATGGCATAACTTCTTTTTTTTTCTTCTTTTGGGTTAGGCTGTGTAATGTTTGATTCCCTAAAGTTTTTAATTCTGATAAAAATCCCAGTGGAATTTATCTCACAATTATTCTACAATGTTGATGTGACAATTCCAATCAATCTTTACGATTATTATTATTTTTTTATATTTTTTTTTATTTTACAATGATTAATTTAATGATTGGTTTAACTCAACTGTTTTATGGTTGAGGATCTACTTATTAAGCATTTTTTCGCTCACCCTTATTATATTTGTTTTCAGGTTATAAGCATGAATGAATAGAAGGCCTGAATGGGGAGTTAGAAGGACCATAGACTCATTTCATGAAACATTTTTTTTTCCTTTTATAATAAGTGCACTAGCACGGAGTCTTTTCTATTTGGATTTTTAAATTATGCTGTTAGTTTTCTTTTGTTTATACCAAATGTTTTCGCATTTAAAATTTTAATATTAAATTTTTCTTGTGCTTATTTTAATTTTTTCTTTTTATAAAAAAATTAACTCAGCATTTAAATAATTGCTCTGGAAAGCTTTATAATAGTTTGTGTTTTGAGAGATCAAGTTAGTAAACCTAACCTTAACGGGTTAGGGGCGTTATAGTGAATGTCATCTATGCTTTCTAGTCTTTGCACACGTCTCGGTTGGTAGCTTTGAATGTGATTGTAGAGATCAAATGATAGACTCATATTATTATTATCTCTAACAGTTCTCTCCTGTCCTATTATTGTAAATTTTTTATTAAATTTATGAGACTTACGTGGGTCTCACAAATTTAACAATACATTTGCAAGAATAAGAGCAGAAAAGATCACTAGGGAGGAAAAAAAAAACCTTTTTTCTAGAATTATTGTCTCAAACCTCAATTCATATTAAGACACGAGTCGTTATTATCTCTAACAGTTTTCTCTTGCCTTATTATTGTAAATTTTTTTATTGAATTTATGAGACTCATGTGGGTCTCACAAATTTATCGATACGTTTGCAAGAATAAGACGAGAAAAGATCACTAGGGAGGAAAAAAAAATCATTTATCTAGAATTATTGTCTCAAACCTCAATTCATATTAAGACACCCGTGACTCCATGAGTCGTTACAACTTACAAGCAACTACGACCAAGTCTTGGTAGACGACAATTCAAAGATAAATAAAAGAAAGAAAAGTAGACATGAAATGTGACTTCATTTAGATTCCACAATTATTGCATATATTTTGTGCCTTACTTTCTTTATAAGTGCCTTTCTTTTCACTAAAAAAAAAACACAAACAAAAAAACATCTTTTTTGCTGGTGTGAATTCTTTGGTAGGCTTTTTATTTATAAAATTGTATTGCAATCTACGACACCCCAACAAACATTGCGTTATGGTGGTGCTGTACCTTGCCCTTCAAGAATCTCCAACCGGGGGCATCAAATGCAATTTACGTTCCCCAACCACTCAACCCAGCTGTACACACTGGCCCCCACTTCAATCTAATGCTCATTAATTACGCACAAAGATCATTATTACACATTGATTTGAACGACATGTTATTATTAAGTCAAGCTTAAATGATAGGGAAATGAAATCCGGAGGATTCCAATTGGTGTTTTTAAGAGGGATTAAATGATTATTTAATTTTCTAAAAGGAAATCAAGAGGATACAATTAGTGTTCATAGTCTTTTTTTTTTTTTTTTTACAATTTTACTATTCTCAAAAACATTGATGGGCTCTTCTCTATTTCTTTTGAAATTGAGAGAATTTTTTTTTTTTTTTTTTTGGATAAATAGAATCTAGTTAGTGTTTATAAAATAGCCATTCTAATTTTTTTGAACATTGTTCTTAAAAATATGAGGAGTGCTACACATTTAATTTTTTTTTTTTTTTTTTTAAATGTTAGTTTCCAAATGATGTGTTACCATCTCATGAGATTTATTATTTTGAAAATTGTGTCATCAACTTATTGGATGATGATACATTATTTGAGAATAACTTTTGGAAAGAAAGTCTTGGGATGTCTAGCATTTCCCGAAAAACATTGATTGGCTCCTGTATTTCATTTAAAATGGAGATGATCATTGTCCAACATATAGAGTTGTGCTATTTTTTCAACTCTTGTTCATTTGTTGTTTAATTTTATTTCAAATCTACTATAAAATTGGTAAGACTTACACGTGAGTCTTATAAATTTAAGAAAAATGATAAAAATTAGACAAATGATAAAATTCATTTATTTTTTAACCATTTTTTAATCATTTCTGTAGAATGAATGAATTCACCATTAAATAATTTAAATTTATGTGAAACAAGATCTTATCTTTCATTTGAACTGGATAATATCTAGTTAGTTATATATGAATGGTATTTGTGTTTTTTCACTTTTTAAGGAGACAAAAATACCCTTCTAATATAACTAATTAAATATTCTCTAGTTCATTTAAACTTGAGAGGATCCTAATTCAATTTATGTGAAGTTCACAAATTTAATGGTTGATCTATTAAATTTATAAAATGAGTTAAAAAAAATGAAAAAAATATTGATCTGAACTGTTTTTCTAAAACTAATTTTTCATCTAATTTTTCACCCATCTAAAATAATATAAATAGAATTAAATAGAATTTAAAAAAAAAAAAAAATAGGAGAGGAAAAAATAGCATTTCTTATACCATAACAATTAATACAGGTAAATACAGTAATGACAAACCGCGGAGGGCGTTTCCGTCATTGAACTCGTCAAAATTCTGAAAGGGCCAAAACATGCATAGAAACCGAGACCTTCGGCAGCATGTGAACTGAACAAAACACGCCACTTTCTCCCCCTCAGAACAGCAACCTGCAAAACCCTGTTTCTTTTGTTCGCTTGGATTTCTTTATTTTTATATTATGGAATTGGAAGCACCAGAACCCAACCAAACCCATTCAAGAAACTGAAGGGATATTATCATTTTTACCAATTTAATATAAATATTTTTTTTATCTTCTATTTTTTTTATTTTTTGTACCAAAACAAACTCAAACATCCTCTTCAATCACTGTTTCTTCTTTTCCACTTCATCGCAGACCAAGAACCGAAAGCCATATTGGAACTACTATCACCTTTCACCTGCCGGGGAGTTCTTCTGGGTTTTCTTGTTCATAAATGAGATGAGATGGGGGAGGTGAGAAGACCCACAAAAAACAGGGGATTCTATGTGAGGATGAGGCTCTTGCACACCAAAAATGGCAGACCCCAAGAAAAGAACTTCTTTTACAGATACTACAAATGGGTCCTCTGGTTATCCCTATCCCTCTATCTCTTCAGCTCCTATTTCATCACCAAAGACAACAAACCTCCCCCTCTAGCCAAAACCCGTGTCTCTTCTGCATCTCGCGCTCTCTACGAGTCCACCAACGCCAGCCTCCTCCAACAACCGATAAGCAATCCAGGTGAAGAATCGTTTTTCCTCCGTCAACCTGTTGCTCAAAATTTTTATTAAGATTTATTTTTTTATTTTTTTATTTTTACATTTTATTTATTTTTTTGCAACAGCGTTGTTGAATAACTTGAAGATTTTCGTGTACGAGCTGCCGCCGAATTACAACACGGACTGGCTTTCAAACGAGCGGTGCAGCAGCCATTTGTTTGCGGCGGAGGTGGGTATCCACAGAGCCTTGTTAAACAGCGATGTGAGAACTTTTGATCCGTATGAAGCCGACTTTTTCTTCGTGCCAGTCTACGTTTCCTGCAACTTCAGCACCGTCAATGGGTTCCCAGCGATTGGGCACGCAAGGAGTCTGATATCCTCGGCCGTCCGGCTCATCTCCTCGGAGTACCCGTTCTGGAATCGGACCCGGGGCTCCGACCACGTCTTCGTCGCCTCTCACGACTACGGAGCCTGTTTCCACGCAATGGTGAGAGGAAAAAATAAAATAAAATAAAATAAATCCAATCTCTTGTATCTGGCTTCTGGGTTTTTGCAAGGGTTTTCTGTGTTCATGATTATTGTGTGATGTTTTGTTTTGAAGGAGGACGTGGCGATTGCGGATGGGATCCCTGGGTTCTTGAAGAACTCGATCATATTGCAAACCTTTGGTGTCAAATATAAGCATCCGTGTCAGGATGCGGAGAACGTGCTAATCCCACCATATATTCCGCCGGATAGTGTACAGAAGGCTCTGGAAAATTATCCGGTGAATGGGCGGCGAGATATTTTCGTATTCTTCAGGGGTAAAATGGAAGTCCACCCAAAGAACGTCAGCGGCCGATTCTACAGCAAGTAATTGGTTCATCATTCCCTCTAATCTAATCAAAATCCTAATCATAGCTTTTGTTGTGTGCTAATTGACCGAATTGCCCTCGCGATGTTGATCTATTTCCCGTATTGTTCTTCGTTTTGACTCTTTCCATTGTATCTTTTTTTGTGGTAGGCGCGTGCGGACGGAGATATGGCGTAAATACAACGGCGACCGGAGGTTTTATCTCAAGAGGCAGAGGTTTGCCGGTTACCAGTCAGAGATTGCGCGGTCCGTTTTCTGCTTGTGCCCTCTGGGGTGGGCCCCGTGGAGCCCGAGGCTGGTTGAGTCGGTCGTGTTGGGATGCGTGCCGGTGATCATAGCCGACGGCATTCGGCTGCCCTTCGCCTCGGCCGTGAATTGGACGGAGATATCACTCACGGTTGCCGAAAAGGACGTGGAAAAGTTGGGGCCGATTCTTGAACACGTGGCGGCGACCAACCTGAGCAACATACAAAAGAATCTGTGGGACCCAAGGAACAGGCGGGCCCTAATGTTCAACAGTCAGGTCCAAGAAGGGGACGCCACGTGGCAAGTGTTACATGCTCTGGCTCAGAAGCTGGAAAGGTCGTACACTCGGGGGTCGGGGGTTTCGAGCCAATGGGCGTCGGACACGTAAGGGAGCGGGCTTTCAGAGTGCCAGCTAATTGTAGTTAATGGAGCACAGCTGGATTTTTCTTGGACTGCCCACAACGTATCAGAAGACGGAATTTTATTTTGATGGTGGGGTCCTATTTTGAAGAATTTTTTGGGCCGGTGGGTTCGCGACGAGATGCCCAGCTTTGATTGGCTGGTTGTTGTGGGGACGAAATATAATTTATGTAAATGCTGAGGAGAAAAATTAAATTTTTTTTGTTTGATATAATACTGTATTTAGGGGTCATAGTGATAGATGACGGGTGCTTGTTCGTGCAGATCGATCCCGCCAAATTATGTGCTGTAAATGATTCGCGTGAGAGCATCTGATACATGAAATGAATCAAAGCAAATTTTGTACATTTTCTTTCAATGTTGGTCTTGTCTGTCAGTCTGTGTGTGTTGCTGTTTGGCACGTGACGAGAATTCCAATGTGGATTATTTTTAATTTAATTAAATGACGGGGGCAGCGTAAAAAGGACAACTTTTTTTTAAAAATAGTGGGAAAGCTGGGGGCCACAGGGTTTAAGGACGTTGGCAGGGTGGCAGTTGAGAGTTGAGAGGTGTGTCAGAGAGCTTTAATTATGTGAAATTGTGAAATTGTTAATGGTGGTGTCAGTAGTCACGGATACGGTTCCCCAACCGGAGATGGAGGGGCATTAACGTCCAAACTGGCTCTATTCTTCTCGTCTGTAGTCTACCCCTTGTCCCATTCCCAGTGCGCTTCGCGGAAAGGGCGGTGGTTTTTTTTATTTAATGTGACATTGTTGAATTATTTCTTTTATTGGTTTATTATTTCAAAACTGGAACTACATGCAGATTGGGGTAGGGCCATTGTCACTCCAGTTTTATATATATATATATATATATATATATTTTTAAATATGCTTTAAAATGTGAATTTGGATAAAAATTTATTAGTTTGGTCCCGGGCGCCCATTAAAAAGCAGTCAAAAAATTTGAAGTTTTAATGCGCTTTACATTTGTGTTGCTTGACTGTTTATGTTTGATAAGTTTTAATACATTTTATAGGATTAAATTGAAAATTGAATTACATTAAAAAAATATATTTATTTTTTATTTTGTTTATATTTTGTTAACATTGAATGAATTATAATTTTTTTTTTATATTTTTTTTTATATATATATTAATTTCGTCTAGAATTTTAATATATTTTTCATCAATTATTTGGTCCCCCATTTAAATATATTTTTAATTCACGCTTTGGCTCTTGTCGATAAAATTTTTTTGTTCCGTCCCTAATTGTTGGGGTGATTGAATTTTTAATTAGGATTTAGGTTTTAAAAATTTATTTGGTATATTATCATTTTTATTATAATATGTGGCAAAGCATAATTCATGACATTATTAAGATTGACAGCTCAACTACTAATAAATTAAGTTGGAAAGTAATATTTTTTACTTAATTATTTTATAAATTATAAACTACAAAACTCATCGGTTTGTAAATGACTTTTTAATACAATTTACACTACTCTTAATCCCACGTATTGTGTTTGGGTTTCCGTGACATTGTTACAATTACCGAGTTCTTAATTAGGATTTACGTCCCAAGTACTGTATTTCGGATAAGGATGTCTTCAAATTTCATTGAAGTTGCGAATTTCGGGTTCGTTTGGATTTGTCATTTTTTTTTCTATTTTATTAAACTTAATTGAAAATTACGAATAACATCGAAGAGCAAAAAAGTTGAGATTATATTTAGGTTGTTTAAAAATTTTTGAGATGAATTGAGTGTTAATAGTGTCAAATCAACTAAAAATAAATAAAAAAGTTAAGAAGAATCGGGAAGAATTGTCTTCCCAAACAAGGCCGAAATTATTAATTCTTGACGGTGTTTTGCTTCCACTTACAACAAATCACACAATGTCGTCTTTGTCACGCCGGCAATGACCTGCACTTTTCCAACAAATCGCCGAGCAGGGTCTCGAGTTCTCACACTTCGTCTGTGTCCGAACAAGTTGAAGATAATAAACAATCTTGGAATTTGGTCAAGTATCACGAGGCAGGTTATGATCAAGTTTCTGATCAGGAAACACACCACTAAAAAGGATTAATTTTTAAGGAATTACTAAGACCGAGTGGAGAGAAGTGGTGGGACTTGTCACCATAATTACTGTCTCTCTTCTTCGCGTGGTCATGGCAATGGCAACATGTTTCACTATTTTGAAATGAAAAATGTTAGGCTTACGGCGATATTTCAGACTCACCAAAATAGTCAAAAATACAATTTTCTATTTTAATTACCCACTTTTTTAAAGCACTCTAACCAAAATCGGCTCGATATATTTTGAGGCTAAGGCTTTATTATTATTTTTTTATTTTTATATTTAAAAATTATTTATTTTAATATTAATATTATATTTTTATTTAACTATTCTCCACCTTTCCAGAGGTCAGCACGCCTACTCCTATAAATACTCTCCCCTTCGCCCGAAACCTACCCTTAAACCAAAAATACTAACTCTAGAGTAAGATGAGATTTTTTAGAGAGAAGGAGGTTTTGGGTGGTTTCTCATCTTCAAGGTAAAGTCTTGTCCATTCACCTAGTTTTCATGTTATTCTTGTTGTAGAGTACTAGTTGTAGTTGTTTGAATATGAGACTCACTACGCTTTGCTGGCGCAAAGTCTAATATACATTTATACTTGTGTTGCTCAAGTATTGGGATATATACTAAATCTTTTTTGAGTGTTAAAGCCACAAATTTATGATCAATTTGCATAGGTAAATAATTACTTATAAAAGTGGTTTAGGGTTTAGGCATGTTGGGGGAAAAAGGGTTTTCAAATGTTTTTGAAACAATAATTGTTTTCCTTAGCTTTCATAATATCATGTTTTACTATGCTTGCATGGACTTATTTAGAGCCTAAGATGTACTTTGTAACGTGGTGATTTGAGGATAGAAGCCTAAGGATACATTTCGGCCTCTAACCGAATGTTCTCTCTATTCTGGCTGAACGTTCGCCATCGAGCTCGAACGTTCGCTCGTTTGATAGAATGCTCAACCAGTGTCTAGAATGTATAGAATTAGGGTTTTGTGATCTTTTAGCAAGTTGTTCTCGATTCGGACTTACGTGTCTCGAGTAAATCCTCTAGTATTGCGTATAACGATATATCATGTTTCATTATAACAGAAATTCGGAGTGTCGGAGAACTTGAGTGAGTGTACGAGGTAAGTAACTACTTATAACTGCTTTCCTTAAACATGCGATATGTCTGCTGACTGAGCATGCATATATTATGAGCGTACTTACCTTTTATGCAACTTGGTAACTAGCTTAATAATTGAATAATGAGATTCATCATATAACATGGTACACCGGTACGTGCGGTATAATCGTCATGGGCTTACTATATATACTTAATTCTATGATCAAATGTGTGTGTGTTATATATGAGCCTTGGATCCAATGGTTGTTTTGTGACCGGAACAATCATGTTTGATTTGTGGGTCACTACAAAACGTACATTATTAGTAGCGTGGGCCACTCGAGATTGGACTTGTTCGGGCTGCTAATTTTGGATGGTAGCATACAATGGCTGGGGCACCGACATTGTATTACAGGTCCTTCGGAACAGCGCCAACCCTGCTGAAAATGGGTAATATCTCGGGTAGACCATACATGATAGTTACGATCTATTAAAGCAGTAGTTTTTTTCTACATTAAAATTATAGATGATTGCCGCTGGGATTACACCTATTTATTGTCAAAATGAAACTATACTTTTATGGTGTAATAACAAAGACAGCACCTTGTCCCCAAGAGATAGCTCAATCTGCTGGGACCACGCCTAATGAAGTGGAGGTCACTAGTTCGAATCTCCCTCCCCCCTCTTGTGCGGACATATTAAAAAAAAAAAAAAAAACCACAAATCCAACACCTCATTCAGATTCTTACCAAAAAAAAAATAATAATAAAAAAAACACATTTATTTTGGTTCATAAATATTGGCTCATTTCATACTTAACTGTTAGATTTACTTACGAAGTCCTTAGACTTACGCAGATATTATGGCTTGTGGGTTATTTAATTTGAGGGAACCCCTTTCTGAAAGAGGTTAGTAGCATGTTCACCACATCAGGTTATCTAAGATAAGCGAAGGTCTAGTTTGCATAATTTAGGTTTGACTAGAATATTTGCATTTTGATTAATTGCCCTATGTCTATGCTTGATGATAATATATGCGTATTTTATGATTTTTAGATACCTCATATTTGAGAGGGGCGATTCCCAGTTAGCTACCACTTAAACTAAATTTGGACAATTGCCAGTAACCATACCAAACTCTTCATGATTGACAATAGGATATGTTGTTGTTATTATACTTATCAGATCCTTGGGCTAGGGTTGGATGCCTTATGAACTCTAATAGACTTAGGGTGCATTTGGCATTGGGATTTCATAGGAAAAAAAAAAAAAAAATCGATTTTAAACCAAATCGTAGAAAATGAATCAATTGGGAATGCATTTTTAAAAAATTGCGATTTGAAAAAGCATAAAATTTTCATTTTCAAATTGCAGGTAAAAAGTTGTTTTTTTTGAAAATGCACAGTTTTTAAAGACTAAATTGCAATTTTAAAGGTCAAACCCACGATTTTGCCAAACGATTAATTGTATTTTTAAAAATCATGTTTTTAAATCGCACATTTTAAGATCGTTATTTTGAAATCGCAAACTCAAATGAACCCTAAAAAAATGCTAACCAAAAATGTTATTGCATGGCAATTAGGTTATAACCAAAAGAAATATATTATGCAATTTAGAAGCATGGACTTGATAATTATGCTAACATGGCTTCATTCTTCTCATGAAAGTTAATTACTAATAACATGAAATGAGGTTCACAAATGTTCAAGAAAGTTTTTCCTATAAAGATGATATGAAATGTCTTACTTTACACACATGACAAATTCTAGGCAAATCCTATAAAGTTTCTTTCGTTCAAGCTTATGAACACTTCAAGTTGGTATATATCTCAAACTATAGAACATTACCCCACAAACCCCCATTGTAAGAAAGCCCTCTTGTATCCCAACAAAACAAAGTAAAACTTATTGAACTAAACCCAGTTGAGTAAACATTACCATTTCTCAGACCACAAAGCATTGTACGAAAATGCGAGTTCCCTAGGTTGCTAGATCACTTTTCTGACTTGTTGAATTTTGTATCCGTATTTTTTTTTTTAATATCTAAAAAATAATTATCACCCAAATTTTATTCGACTTAATTCACTTTTCCAAACATCTTAATTTTTTATTTTTTATCAAAACAATAAAAAAAATTGCACACCCAAACAAACCCGATGTTTCGTTTACAAGGCCAAAAAAAAAAAAAAAAAAAATCTAAGAGTGATGCGAATAACTTGGGGTGGGGGGGTGGTGTGGAAATGCTTAGATTGTCAAATACAATTGTTTTGTTGCTAATTTGTCTTTAAAAAAAAAACTAAATACTATAATTTTATCCAACATCCATTCAACAAGACTAACTTACTTGACACTTCCAACAAACCATTGGATTAATCCTCATTAAATAATAATAATAACAACAACAACAATAATAATAATAATAATTATTATAATTATAATAAAGCCAATAATTGATTTGAAGTGCTACATCAACATTGATGAACAATAATAAAATAAAAATATAATATATAACATTACTCTTTCGATGAGAATGACCACCGAGAAATTATCGTGGGCACTTGTTTTTTACAAGTCAAAGTGTTTTTGATAAGACCAATAGACAATCATTTTGAAGTGGATCAAAGTCATGTTCATGCCTTTTGCAACATTTAAAGGAAAAAAGATGGTTTGAAAGACAAAATTCTTTGTAGAAAGAGTGTTCGACCTCTCTCATAAGAATTTAAACATACGAAATAATAATAATAATAATTTTTTTTTAAAAATGAGTGACATAACTTTGTGATATATACTAGAATGCTTGGAAGTATATGAAGAAGACCCAAACAGATGGTAGTGTTAAGACATCCCGAAAGATGGTGACGCAATTCCAGACACGCGCTGCAGTAGGGGTCTCTGGAACTGCAATCGATCACACATTGACTACGATCGAGCGTTCGGCCCCTGGTATTGCCATGCTCGTCCTTGGTATTGCGATCGATTTCCCCTTGTGACTGCGTTCGAGTGCATGATTGAGCACACCCTTCTTTAGTACTGCGATCGATCGCCCGTGTGTCTGCGATCGAGTGCACATGGGGCACTTAATGTTAATTTTCCACAGATGTAGATCAGGACGATCAATCTTATCTTTCAGTTTTTATTTGAATTAGGTTTATTTGTTGGTCTTTTATTTGGTTTAGTTATCTTTCGTAGACCTCTAAATTGACTTTATTTCATTATTATCTTGGGACTAGGAGTCTTGGGGCTATAAATAGATGCTTAGAGCCCCGAGAATGCAATTTTGATTATTTATTTGGTTTTTTCAATAAGAATACTCAGATTTGAGTTTGTTCATTATTTTCCCTTAAATCATAGATAATCTCTATTGTTTTGAGAATATTTCTTTGATTCTTGTGATAGTCTCACAATCTTAGGAATATTTATCCATTTTATTTGCTGTTTTCTTGTTCACCACTATCCTACGTTGCATTAGTTGGTATCAGAGCTCCAATTTTTTTCCCATGGCGCCGCCAAACACAAGAAGAAGGGGCAACCACTTTGCAAATTTGGAGGACTTGTATGATCGTGAGGAGACAGTTGGTGAAACACACACGGCGGAACAGTGGCAACTTATGGAGGACATGATCGCAGAATTGAGGGCCCAACTTGCGGCCACCAATGCGCGATTGGCCAATCCGGAGGGTCATCGCGAGCGCTGTCATCAACCCTCACCGCCCAGCTCGGAAGAGGAAGACGAACAATGTACGAAGATTGAAGCTAGGAAACCTTTTGCAAGGCGGGGAGTACACGGGCATCAACCCCATGTACAAGACCATGCCAATCGATGGGAGAGTGGTTTCAAACTCGATATTCCAGAATTCCAAGGGGGTCTCCGACCCGAAGAATTCTTGGATTGGGTAGCGGCAGTTGAGGAAATTCTTGATTTCAAAGGGGTGCCTGATGATCGACGAGTTTTTTTGGTCACAACCAAATTCTGGGAAAGAGCAGCAGTATGATGGTAGCAATTGAAACAATCCAGAGGATGGCAAGGCAAGACGCAGATCAACAGGTGGGAGAAACTGTTGAAGCATATGTGGCCAGCCTTTTTATCCCACAAGTATACTCGAACCATGTATCAAAAGTTGTAAAATTTGAGCCAAGGTTCAAAGTCCGTGGATGAATACACAGAAGAATTCTACAAGTATCTAACACGTGTTGATCTAGCTGAAACCGACGAGCAACTAGTGTCCTGATACATGGGAGGTTTACGTCACCAAATTCAGGATTCGTTAAACCTCTTTGACCCCAATAATGTGTCGGAGACCCATCAAAGAGCACTATTGCTAGAGAAGACAGCCTCACAAGGGTCCTATGGAGTTTTTGGTTGTGGAACCAGGGGAAGCACAAACTGATCAAGCGGGCCATTCACAGCTCGAAGCACCACCCAACCCCCAAATCAAAGTCGATCTCCAACCACAACAGGACCACCCAACCGAGGAGCAACTACTAGTGGCAAACTGGTCCACCGGATGGCGGATTGCCGCAAAGGGGACAAATATGGTAAGGGTCTACTTATTAATTCGGGAGACACCTTCAATGAGCAAGGTGAAGGAGAGGAGTATAAAACCACCGTTTGACAACCATGAGGAAGTTGACGAAGAATTTGTGACCAGGGATGACGGTCCTCTCTTGATGGTACAGAGGATATGTTTTACACCCCGTAAGGAGGAGGGTGACGATGGGCAGCCCTATAATCTTTTTCACTCCACATGCACTATAAAGGGAAAAGTATGCAAGCTTGTCATCGACAGAGGCAGTTGCAAAAACGTGGTGGCGGAAGAAGCAGTCCGAAAGTTAGCCCTTGAGACAGAGAAACATTCTACACCATACCGCTTGGAGTGGCTCAAGAAGGGAAACGAGGCAATAGTATCCAAACGTTGCTTTGTGACTTTTTCAATTGGATCCAAGTATAAAGACAAAACTTGGTGTGATGTTGTGGCCATCGACGCGTTGCACTTATTGCTAGGGAGGCCATGACAATATGATAGGAAGACTCATCATGACGGAAGGAAGAACACTTATAGCTTTTTGGTGGACAATGTGAAATTCACTCTTTTGCCTAATTCGTGAGACGAACCTAAACCTTCTAAAGGGGTGGGCCAAAATCTCTTGGCTAAGAGGGAATTCATTAAGGAGATGTATGATTAAGAACATGCTACAGCTGAAGACTTAATAGCTCAAATACAAGAAGGTCACAAGTTCATCATTCAGAATTTACAGGAGTCCACAACAAAGTATACGGCGAATGCGGACAAGAAGCGCCGCGCCATAGAGTTTGAGGAGGGTGATTCTGTGTGGACTGTGTTGACTAAAGATAGGTTTCTTGTTGGAGAATATAACAAGTTGGTTGCCCGCAAAATTGGTCCGATAGAGATTATAGAGTAGATCAATTCGAATGCCTACCGGTTGAAGCTACCTAGCCATATCAAGACGTTTGATGCTTTTAATGTCAAACACCTTATTCCATCCACATCCACAGGTGATTTGTCAAATGAGGATGCGAATTCGATGGCGAATTCTATCCAACATGAGGAGGATGATTTAGACAGACCAGAATGCTTGGGAGTATATGAAGATGACCTGAACAGATGGTAGTGCGAAGACACCCTGAAAGATGGTGACACGATCCCAAACTCGAGCTGCAGTAGGGGTCTCTGGAACTACGATCGATCGCACAATGACTGCGATCGAGCGTTCGGCCCCTGGTGTTGCGATGCTTGTCCCTGATACTGCGATCGATTTCCCCTTATGACTGCATTCGAGCGCACGATTGAGCGCACCCTTCTCTAGTATTGCGATCGATCGCCCGTGTGTCTGCCATCGAGTGCACACGGGGCATTTATGTTAATTTTCCACAGATGTAGATCAAAACAGTCTATCTTATTTTTCAGTCTTTTGTTAGTTAGGTTTTTTTTGTTAGTCTTTGTTAGTCTTTCAGTCTTTTATTAGGTTTCTTTGTTTATTAGGTTTCTCTGGAGCTGCGATCGATCGCACACTGACTGTAATCGAGTGTTTGGCCTCTGGTATTATGATGCTCGTCCCTGGTACTGCAATCGATTTCCCCCCTGTGACTGCGTTCGAGGGCACGAACGAGTGCACCCTTCTCTAGTACTGCAATCGACCGCCCGTGTGTCTGCCATCGAGCGCACACGAGGCACTTATGTTAATTTTCCGCAGATGTAAATCAGGACAGTCTATCTTATCTTCCAGTCTTTTATTAGGTGTTTTTTGTTAGTCTTTCAGTCTTTTATTAAGTTTCTTTGTTAGTCTTTATTTGAATTAGATTTCTTTGTTAGTCTTTTATTTGGTTTAATTGTCTTTCGTAGACTTCTAAATTGACTTTATTTTATTATTATCTAAGGACTAAGAATCTTGGAGCTATAAATAGATGCTTAGAACGTAATACATTTTTTATTATTTATTTGGTTTTTTTAATAAAAATACTCAGAGTTAAGTTTTTTATTTATTTTCCCTTAAATCATAGATAGCCTCTATTGTTTTGAGAAGATTTCTTTGATTCTTATGATAGTCTCAATCTTATGAATATTTATTCTTTTTATTTGCTGTTTTCTTGTTCACCACTATCCTACCTACGCTGCATTACTCTGGAACGCCATTCTTTACATTGACAACTAGAAAATTATAAGACGAGGATAAACGAAGCAGAGATTGATGGGGGTTGATAAAGAGAAACTCATGAAAACCCACAAAGAAAAGACACTAACCCAGTGAAAAGAATAAGGCCTCTGTTAGCTATATAAGGAAATACACAATAGAAAATGCAAAGCCTTGGCATGCGTGGATAAATTGTCCCCTCTTTTAGTACCTACAATCATGAATCATAAGATGAGTTAAGCCTCTTTAGTTATTCGTATCTAACACTTGTTAAGATCACATTAATCATCTATGCAGCCGTGGCGATAATCTTATTTTGTTACGACAAATAGAAAACACACATCCCTTGTATGGCTGACGCGGATGCTCAGCACAAGAAAACTCGAACAAATTGGGGTGTCTCAACTTCCTTGTGAATCATTGAACGCAATAATGTGTTGGATACTAAGCAAGTTCTCACAAGTGTTTAGGTCGTCCTCTGTCAAGATATTTCACTTTTAGTATGAACAAAAAGCTTGTGGAATTTGACACTTTTATCCAGCTAAACCTAGATGTTCTCGTGGATGCCACTATTGACGCATCCAGTAATTAAATAAAGAGGTTTCATCAGCCATGAGAAGACAAATCAAAGATATGGTAAAAAATCACTACATGTTCTCATGATAGCAATGCAACTTAAGATTTCCGTTTACTGTTACAAAATTCAAGTCTCAGTAGCCAACTACGGCTGTATTCCTGGAAATATCAAATTAATACACTTAATAAAGTAGAAATAACTAATTTGGGATAGAAGTAAGATATCAAGACACGGACAGAGGCTTACCATCAAAAAGACCTTTTCAACGCTTTCGTTCTGGCCGCCACTTGTATACTGCTTTAGAGGTGGGAGAAACAATCTCATCTTCACGTAATTTTCGCTTCCGACCCTTTTTCTGTTTATAAATGGTATGTGTTTATTTCCAAAACAGACAATTAAAAGCAAGGAGTTTAAGATGTCTAGACCTGTAATTCCTTCTGCAACGCCATATCCATATAGAGTTTCTCCAACTGACTGACTCTATTCCTCCTAGCGTCTAGTTCTCTATAGGAAGCAGCTGTTTTCCTGTACATGGAATACAAAAGAATATGTCACTAACAAACAACTGCGTCCTAAAAATAATGCTAACAACAACAAAAACAATAATAAGTGAAACAAAGTTGAGAAGAAAAAGAAACCACAAGATTAAGAAGCATTCCGCACATTAAATCATATGATACTTTGATATGCAAGATTTTAAATAACAATATGTAATTTTTACTTGCATTAAATGACAAGTTAGCACTAGGGTGATCGCATTAACATCTTATGTTTTGTTTTAATAAAATGCCAACAAATAGAAACAAATGCATTTAGTAAATGTGCTTTTCCTTCGCTACAATTTTCCCGACACTTAGACTGACCCACCACCTGTAAAGCATGCATCTCTGCTCAGAGAGTAGGTCAAAAAACAAATAAACAAATAAAAATAATTATGAACAATGCTACAAACTCAACTCTTGTACAACTCCTATACAACTAGGCTGTTGTGGAGCACTCATAAATTATTAGATCAATCTTTATTAAAAAAGTGCCCATAAATCCAATGGTTTAAAGGCATCCTGCATCAGTTGAGTTGCATAAGAGTTGAGTTTTTAGATTTACTCAAGAATTATATGCCCCTTCACCACCACCATCAATAAATGATAATCACCACACTTCTTCCACCAACACTACTGGTCAATCCCTCCACAATTGACGCACCAACCAACATCAAACCTTCACCACCACCACCTCACTCCCATTCTTTCATCAACACTACGGCACCAATCCCACCACTATTGCTGTTACCAACACCATCAATGCCTTCACCGCCACCACCCCTATTATAGTTGTCACTATAAGAGTTACTACAACACCAATGCATGGTATGCATGATCAACACCAGTGTCATCACCATAATCACAACCACCATACTGTCACAACCACATTGATACAGCCTACCACTACCATAAGTGCTACCACCAACATCATACTAGCGGCACCCTAAGTTTCTTCCAATGCAATGATGTCACACTTGCCACCATCACCATGTTTTAACTATCAAATATGACATCAGTTTTTTAATAATAGGATTAAACTTAAAATATTTACTTATCAAAAAAAAAAAAAAAAAAACTTAAAATAATCAGCCCGTTTACTGTATCCTGAAAAAAGGAAATCAGCACCTGTTAATAGAAAAGTAATTTTATTGCTTTGAAGCAAAAATATCTTCTTAAACTTCTACATAAAACATCAAGAGAACCTTTTTTTTTAATATAAGCATAAAACATCAAGAAAACTGATGCAGGGGCAACTAAGCCCAAAAAAGCAAAGAAGCACCCTAGCGTATTTTATACAGGCCATTAGCTATTTCAAGATCATTCTTTCATTATTATGTTATGCTTTATACTATAAAGTTTTTTATTTTGAAAAGGTCATGTGACTAGCATGTGACATGAATGGTAACAAGGTGCCTGGCCTTCATGGTGGTTACTCTATGGCATTGTTCCCAGCTTATTGGGATGTATTAAAAGAAGACATTATGACTGTCTTTTGTGAGTGGCATTTACAAAGATTCCAAGGGTTGTTGATCCCAAAACTTTCACCCGATTAGTCCAGTAAGTGGCATTTACAAACTATTGCTAAGATTTTAGCAAACAGGCTACAGATGGTGTTGGAGAAGATTATTTAAGTTGCAGAATGCTTTCATTCTAGGAAAGCAGATCCTAGATCCAGTTCTTATTGCCAATGAATGCCTTGATAGTAGAATAAGATTTGGGGGATGAATTCAAAAATGAAAACACTCTCGCCACGTCAGCATGAAGCGCTCTCACCTCCCCTCAGCGCGTGAGGCATAGTGACGGCGAGTGTGATAGTACTGTAACAGTGATCATTACAATTCTGTTTGGTTCTCATCAACGTTGAAAGGTGCAATGGGTTACCTGGGTTTTTTCAATGTGGAAGCCAAAGCTTTTGAGATTCGTTCAGAGTTTCGTGTGGGTGGCAGTGTATTGGCAGAGAGAAGTAGGGGACTGTTCAGAGCCGTGTTTCTAGGAAGAGCGAGTATCAATTGGTTTAGGAAATCTATGGAGGCATTGCAGCAGGGTGGGGATGCACGAGAGTTCTATCGGACTTTCCATGAGGGTGCTACCGTGCATATTGTACAACAGCGCAGCAATAATTATGGCAGGTTTGTGGAGTTGTCCAATTATAGGGACGATGGTCGTCATACTTCTGCGGTTATACCGGAGGGCAGAGATGGGAGAGGATGGGCTAGTTGTTTAACACAGCTGAGTCGGTTAGAGGCATATTTTGAGAAGATAAGAGGATGGGGGGAGGATAGATGGGAAGAAGCACAATACCAGTATGGTGGTGACACAACTGGTGGAGCAGGGTGAAACGACGTATGCGGTGGCTCTGTTAGGGCAGGGGTAGGATAAGGAAAAAGATGTCGGGAGCAAGGGCAAGCTGGGAAATTCCAGCAATCAATCACTATTAATGAAGAACTCTAAAAGGAAGGAAACGCGATGCTTGGCCAGAGATCAAGCAGATAACGTAGGAGCAGGTATTATGCATATGCGCGTTATAGAAGGAAAATTCCAGCTGGAAAAATTGAAGACAATTTTGACATCAATTAAAAAGGAAGCAGAAAAGTGGATGGGGCTACAGGATATGGGCTACATGAGGGAAGAAAATTATCTAGATGGATCAATCGTAGGCCCAATAAAAGAGGGGGCCTGGGCAAGAAACAATATTGGGTTGGAGTCGGTGGAAGTGGGCTTGCGGAGGGATAAGGGTAAATAAGTTATTGAATTCCAAAACCCAAATAACTTCAGTAATAGGCAGGCGCAGCACGTGGATTCTGTCTACAACCGTAGACCTCAATCCAAGTAGGCAAACCAAGAAGAGGTGACGAGCCAAATCGCCGATATTATTCGGAAGGTTGAGACGTCAACGGAAAAGATGGTTCGGACCCAGAGAAAGCCGATATTGAAGCTGGGAGTGAGGGTGTCATAGATTGGCAAGAAGTAAGATGTTGATGGCTATGTCTGGTACAAAAGGTGACGTTGGTGGGTCAGGTTGCAAGAAGGCGGCAGAGGTTGTTTTTAGCTTTAAAAGCTCAAATTCCCAATACAATCCCAAACATGCTCTAAGAAGCTTCAACATGATTTCCTTTTTTTTATATTTTTTATTTTTTTATTTTTTATTTTTATGACGAGGAACCCCTCCAAGGCAGAGTCACTTCGAGTACCAACCCAACTTCAACATGATTTCTTATGGGGGTGGGCTAGGCGAAGAGTTCAAATAACACTTGGTAAGCTTGTCCAAGGTTTGTTCTCCAAATGAGGGTTAGGGGATCCAAAACTTGTCAATGCTCAATTGTGCTCTCTTAGGAAAATGGTTATGCCGCTATGAGCATGAGAGAGAGGCTCGGTAAAGAATTGTGGACTCTAAATTTGGTAGTTTGTAGGGTGATTGGTGTTCTAATGAGCCTCTTGGGACGTATATGTGGATTTATGGAAAAACGTTATGAGGGGTTGGGGAAAGTTCTCTAGCCATACCATATTTAAGATTGGAAATGGTTCCAATGTTAGTTTCTGGCATGATGTGTTGTGGGTAAATGGCCCTTAAAGAAGCCTTTCCAGATTTATTTAGCATTGCTTGTGTGAATGATGCTTTTATTGCAGCTCACTTGGAGCTTTTGAGCGGCTCTAATCAGTAGAATGTAAGCTTTGCTAGTGTCTCATGACTAGGAGGTGGATGTCTTCACCTCGTTCTTCAAAGTGTTGTACTCAGATGGAGTGATGTTATTGTTTCCCTTGGAAGAGTGTTTGACAAACTAAAGTTCCTTTAAGGGCAGCCTTCTTTGCATGTTTGGCAGCCCTAGGAAAGATTCTTACCATGGACAATCTAAGGAAACACTATGTCATCATGATTGATAGGTGTTATATGTGTAAAAAGAATGAAAAGTTTGTGGCCCATCTTCTTCTCCATTGTGAGATTGTAGGTGCCTTATGAGATGTTTTCTTTAGTCAACTTGGGTTGTCTTGCGTTATGCTTAGACGAGTAATCAACTTATATGCGTGTTGGTGGACTGTTGGTAACACTCGGAGTGCCGTTGTGTAAAAGATGGTGCCTCCATGCCTTTTGTGGTGTTTATGGAGGAAATGAAATAACAGAAGTTTTGAAGACTATGAGAGGACTTTAGAGGAGATTAAGTCTTTATTTTTCTATATTTTGTCTTCTAACTTGGGATTTCTCATGTATATTTCTTGTGCCCCTAACCTGAGGGCGCCTTATACTTTTAATGATATCTGGATTACTTATTAAAAAAAAAAAAAAAACACTTGTTTATTGTGTTGGATTTCTTCTTAAACCCTTTTGTAAGCATTAATTCGCTTGAATGATGGCATCTTTGGCTGGTTCATATCAAATCTATTCTAGATCTATGTTCTCCTTGCTGCATCAAAAACTTAGAACAGTTTGTTTGGATCTAGGAATCTAGGATATTAGAGCAGATGAGAGCAAATCCAAAAGCTACCATCTACAAAGTGTGCATTGTGTGTGTGTGTGTGTGTCTGAAAATAACTTAAGGTTGGAGCATCTCCAAAGCAACATCAAGCATTTTTTCTATACCTTTTAATATCACTGGAAACATCATTAGAAGTAGGCACCATTTCGCTTTTCAAAGAGAGAAACTGCATTTCTTTAGCCTCCTCCCTGCAAGAGATAGGAAAGGGATAAAACAGATCCAATGAATTCATTATAACTTCAAATTGAAGAGGCAGGATTGGACAAGATATTGTAAATCACAATTGAGAGGGGAAGGGAGAACAAGTGCAATGATAACGAGATAAATTTCCATTCTTTTTTCTTAAAAAATAAAATTTTCAACTAACACAAAAACAAAATGAAGGGTGTGCAACCCTAAATAATTTTGAGTTCTACTGAGGATTGCTTGTTCCCCTCAAATGCCCACTTATTTCTTCCAAACCAAACGCTACACATGAAACATTGAGGCACTGCTTCCCAAGCAATATGGCACTTCTGTTTACAAGATTTCCCCTCCTACAAGAGAAGAGCTAAACAACAGAACTTAGCATCGTCCAAGACACTTTAAAGAGAAAACCATGAACAAAATAGCTTTAGCTACTGAAAAATGTAGAAGCGATTGTCCATTGTTTCCCTTTGACCTTAAACCATATTGAAGCAGGAAGCAAACAACAAATTTTACTTTAATTTAGTTTTATTTAATGTTATAAGGGTATTTCTATAATTTTATATTTTTAGGCATGCATTGTACTTTTGGTTCATTGAGGTTTTATTTTGGGTTTTATCATGTTATTGCGCCTTTATTTGTTGGTTTTACTGCTTATTTAGTTGGGCTTTAAAACCCAGAAACATTCAAATCCTATCAGGTTATGTATTAGACACTTGGTAATAAATATAATGGTTTCCATTCGCTGAATAACGTATTTAAGAGAATTTCAATAAAGATTGCTCTTGAGGATCATGTAATGCAACCCTCTTCAAGGTGTGATACTAACAAGCCCTAGGTGTCACAACTCACGTGGCTATTCTGTCCCTAAATCTTAATCTTCAAAAAAACCAAAACACTCATTACTCAAACAACTTTTGAATAACTACAAAAAGCCAATATACTATAACCGCACTACTGCTCACAACCCAAGAACAGCCACACAAACCCTCAGTTTATCCTTGTTTCATTTCAGATCCTACATTTTCCTAATACAATTAAAAATCCTGCATTACCAACCAAATCCCTAACTATCCCAAAACCCTACAAACCTTTGCTGCCAAAATAAACCCTACCAAGCATCAAAGTCCTTCATTGTTGCTGTTCTACATCAATTTTTCGTATTAGAGTGAGGTTCAAAGCAGGTCTGCGCGAGAAGATTGTTTAGAGGGACATTGAGTCAACAAGATAAGATGTTTCCAAATTATAGAACAACTCAATGGCATTACAATAAAATAAGTAATCTAGAAAGTCAAACCTCTCAAATCAATGGTGGTGCTGAGCATGAGTGCAGAGAAGAGGAAGAAAATCAAGAACTGCCAAAGATTGTTGCTAAAACGTGGGAAAACAAAAGATTGGATTTGGATGGCTGTTCTTGAGGTGTGAAACATTTTGCAAAGAACCTGTTTGAGGAATTGATGCTTTAGGTTTTCAAAGATTAGGATTTAGGGAAAGAATATGTCAAAATTCAGATCTCATATAGGCTGGAATACAGTACAAAATTGCTATAGTATCCGCAAAAGGATGAATAAACCAAATTACTACAAGCAGAGTTTCTCATATCATAACTTGGAAAGAATTGCATCACACAATCCTGAAGAGCAATCTTTGCTGAAATTCTTATAAACAGATAATTCATTAAATAGAAACCATTATATTTGTTTGTATAAGCATCTAATCTCTAAACCTCTTAGTAAATGGACTCTTTTGGGTTTTTACTTCTAACCCTATTTAAAAAAATTAGTAAGACCCAATAACATAATAAAACAAGACCCGATGGACCAAAATTAAACTCATGTTAAAAAATGTTAAAATACATAAATATCCTTGACTCCAAGTAAATTAAACTAAAACTAGCTTCTCACTGCTTCACCTCATATAGCACCAACTTATACAGTCTTGAGATTCTCCAAGTTATACATAATAAGCATCCAATTCAGAACTGCAATCAACAAAAATAATGCCAACTTGGATGGCACCCCTACTCACCAAATAACTAAATTAAGGGAACAACCTCTCTCCTGGAACACATAAAGAATCTCTATCGGATATCTAGTGTTGGTCCAATCAGAAACAACAGAAATCCTATTTGTATATTGTATATATACCAATATATATTATACACACCCCCATTTCTTTTCTATTATTTTTTCTCGTGTAATTTGAAATACTCGAATGGTCAATTCTTTTTTTTCTTTTTTTCATCTTATCTTCTAATTTTTCTGACTGAAAACAGAGGAATCATTCATTATGATCTGGATTGCATTCATTTGGATTACACCCTTCTCTTTCTTCTTTCTCCTTTTATTCTTCTCCTAGATAGAAAACAGAAATCTCGAACCTACAACTCTAACTTGGCTTCAAACCGGACACTTATTGATTCCAAGGCAAAAAAATTAATCAAGCAAGGGATTTTGATGTGATAGAGGATTGGATAACATTTAAATGTGGAGGTTACAACCATGAGAATTAACAAAAACAGCGAAACACAGTTTCATTACAAGACACTGATACAAACCATCATTATTTTTTTCCCCTTTTTTTCTTGAAGCCTTACTAGTTATTAACAGAAATTCAATGTACACATAATGAACAAGTTTTCTCCATATAGAGCATGCTGAGATAATTGATAGACTTCTCATCTAACTGTCAAATTTGTTTGGCATCCGTTCCTTTTCTCATGCAACAAAGATGTCATGATATAAGGGGCACAAACACAGCATTTTATGGAGATTTGAGAACACAAATTCCAAATCTTTTCAAATGAACAAGTAGAACAAAATTGGCAGCAAGGGCTTTCTAATCATCATTCCAATCACTCTACTTTAATGATATGAACGTCACAAGGAAGATCAATTAGGAAATTAAATATTTGTGGAAGCTTACTATTTGAAATATCTAGTTTGTGTCGAATCAAGTGAGATTACTTTGGTGAAAGTGGAAAAAATGAGCAGCAAGAGCTCTCTAATTATCGAGTTGATCACAATCTACTTAAAGCGAATGAAAGTCACAAAGAAGATCAAGGATATAAAACACTAAAATCATTCTTAAGAGGATGCCAATGGCCCTAGGACCAAATGGTATCCCAACGCTCCTTTAGATGGCCACATATTCGCAAATTCCTACTCAATTACAATCTCAACAATATCTTTTTACATATTGAGAGTGTCATCTATACAGAAACAAGTAATCCCCTTTAGTCAACAAGGAGTTTCATGTGTAGCACAAGAGAAAAAAGCAGACATCAAAAATTTTCAAAATTGCAAACAGTCAATATGAATGCAATACAATAAGAATTTAAAGATCGGAAGCTCAAACCTGTCTTCAGCATAGTAAACATGTCTATTTGACGGCTGATTATCAAGAGAGTGCAGCACAGCAGTCAGCTTTTCAATTTTCTGCATTGAACATTGGAATGTCATTATCAACACCTTCAGGAAAAAATTGTTAAAACAATTGACAAACCATGAGTTTTTGTTTTTAAGAATTCATCTACCTTTTTCTCACTCTGCAATTTCTGAAGAATGTATCCCATATCTTGGGTCTTCATCAGCATAAGTTCTTCGGGGGTGTATTTGTTTGCATTACTCCTGTAACAGAAACTTACAATATCAACTATGATTCACAGACGACATGTAAAAAATGCTAAAGAGGCATCGGAATCTCATTCATATGTTACTCTAATTTATGGACTCCATCAACATTTCTTGTTTTGATCATCCGGAAGTAAAATTCATCTGGGTTTCTGAAAGTAGCTTTCTCCTTAAGTTTCTGCAGAGAAAATACAATGAGAATAATAACCCATTAAAAGGGTATATATGATTATGTATATATATATATAGTTGTTTTGATATTGGCTACCAGCAAAACATCAAGAAAAAAGCAAGACAAAATTTGTAACTTCACCTGCAAAGTCTGCTCCTTTTTGTGGAATACTTGTGCACGCTCTACGTAGTCCTTGTGCTTTTCAAGAAGCCCAAATTTTTTCCTTGAAGACCTGAGAAAACAGAAACAGAATACATAAATCGTTCATTGAAAACGGGCGTAAAACAATTATATACTTGAAAAAATCGATTAGGGGGATTCTGTTGACTCACGGTTGAGCTCGTTCCTTGTGAGCTCGTCTACTAACAGCATTCCTTAGCGACGACATGTTGAATTAAAAGAAAGCAATCAACGGCAACGCCAACAAGGTTGCAAAGAAACCAAACTTCCTTCAGAGAGTCACTACAAAAATATGGAGCATTTGCATCCTTTTAGAAAAGTCTACAAACATGGGAAAATGTAGTTAAAGTAGCGAGTGACCTTTAAATTTAGACACTTGCAAAGGGTATCAAATTTGTAGTCAATAAAAAAATTAAGCCAACCTTTTATCCCTAAAGGACAAGGGTGGGTATCGGTTCGGTTCAGAAAAGTCATTTTCAGTCGGTTAACCGAAATTGTCGGTTAAATCGGTTAATTCACCGATTGCATTTTGATAACAAAGTATTTCAAAATTTTCGGTTAATTTTGGTAGTCAGTTAATCGGTTAACCATGGGCCTTTTTAATTGGGCCAGTACTATTTTTAAATGGGGCAAAAATTGGTTATTTGGGAGCCCAACCTTTTTTTGGGGGGGGGCTAAAAAGACTAAAATAACTTATTGAACATGTTTTTTGGGCTAAATAACAAATTTACTGTACAGGCCCTGGAGCTTTAACGAAGGTTTTAAATTCGTTTTTTCTGTTCAGTCCTGGAGTGTAAAGTTCTTTCTGTTCTCATGGTTTTAAATTGGTATGCAGTTCACAAATTGGTTACAAACTCACAAGCTTTAATGAAGGCAAAATATATGTGTTTTCACATATATTTTCAGAAAGAACTTCAAATAATAAATAAACAGTTTGAAACTTTTGTTTTAATGGAAAATTGAAGGATATAAAATTGATTTTCTACATAGAACCTACAAAAATGGGTAGATTCAGACAATCCCAAACCTTGGAAAACTTAGAATCCATCAAAGAATAATAAATAAAGTCTCAACTAAGCCACCACCAACATGGATTACCTTCAATTCCTTAAATTTTCTTCCTTCAATAATCAAACAAATCAAAACATAAACATAATGATCAATATAAAAGAGAAAAATACCACAAATAAGTAATATCAAGTAAGAAAGCAATAAGAATATATATTGCAAAAAACTAAATCAAACAACAATCAATCTTCTGAAAAAAAAAAAAAGCCAAAGAATGCACCCATGCACCCAGCCTATGCATCATACCTAAAGGTCCTAAACAACCAAAACCTGACACAAACAGAGAAGAAAAACAGGGGCCCAACAGCAATACAAATTTCAAGAATAATTACAGCAATTAGCAAATGCTTATCCAAAAGAAGAAAATTTCTTTGCAGGAAAAATCAAGGTAGCGTAAATCAGATCAGGGTTGCGTAAAAAACTAAAAATCAATCATTTTCATTCCTAAATCCTAATAATATTAACAAACTCGAAAATAAATGCAAAATTACAGAATCAAGTGTTCAGAATCATAGAATCAAAGTAACTCGAAAAATCTATACCTGAAAAGACGGGAGACAAGAGCAACGGCTTGCCGCTTGCCGCTTGCAACGAGAAAGCGAGGGAGACGACGGTGAAGTTAAGCCACCGGACACGGCGGGAGACGAGAGAGAGAGAGACACGACGGCTTGCCGCTTGCAACGAGAAAGCGAGAGAGAGAGAGAGAGTCGACAGACGGCCGCGCGGCGTTAAAGAGAGAGAGGCAGGAGGCAGGGCCGCAGGAGACTGGAGAGTGGAGAGGGCAGAAGGCGTCAGGCGTGAGGAGTTAGGGATTAAAGTTCAAATGAAAGTTTAGTTTATATCCAAACTTAAAACGACGCCCTTTTAAGTTTCAATTATTTTTTTTTTTTGAAAAAAAAGTGAGAAAACGAGGCTGTTTTAAACTATGCAGGAACGGTTTCGTTGGTTAACCGAAAAAAAATAATTTTATACCGATTAACTAAACTGAACTTATATTGGTATAAAAAATTTATACTGATTTTCAAATCACAAAAGTCGATTGACAATTAATTTTGGTTTGATCGTCATCAGTAAATAGTCGATAATCTATAGGCGATTAATTTGTCCACCTTCAGTTCTTACAAATAAATTTTACAAAAAAAAATTTACAACATAATATGGCATAATATGATCGAATTTCTCAAAAATTAATTTATTAGTAATTTTTTTAAAAAAAAAAACATTTGGTAATGGATTGGAGTGTCTCACCCAAAAGATTTTTAAAAAGTCCGACCTGTTGGATTTGAACCAGTGACCTAAGTATTTGTTGGCTATCACTAACTACGATCCACCGCTAGCTAAGGTCGGATTTAAACCTAGATTGAATTGTTTAGATATATAACTTATATAAATGTATTGTGATTTCTTTCTACAAGGCAGCAACATGAAGATTAGTAAAAGAAAAAAACACATGTTAGCACCTGGACTGTAGGCAATCAAAAGCATGATCCCAATATCTTCTCTTGTATTGTTATTTTTTTTTTTTTTTAAAAAAAAAATAATATACCGGTATTTGGCTTGCAAGAAAAAGCAAATATTTCTTATACTTTTATATAATTTGAGGAGCTGCGAAAAAGATAGAGATGTCGAAGAGAAACTGTAGAGTAAGCGTATGAAAATAGGTCTTTGAAGGCGGGATTAATATTCAATGCAATTGTTTGTAATTTGGGCACTATTATGGGATCCATCTTCCCAAGCAAGTGTTCGAGCCGAAGACTTACTCCGGTAGGTAAGCTTAGTAAGGGTCCTCTCACAATAGTCCCATCAAATATACGGGAGAACAACAAAAAATAGTTTATGCAATATCTCATGAAAATTATTTTTCTTGATCAACTCAAAACATTTTTAAGTAGACCAATATTTTATGTTGTGCCAAACATTCAAAAACAAAAACAAAACAAACTAGGTGGGTCAAAAGGATAATGGATCTGAAAGGGAATATATTTGTTGGCATCTCAATTCTAAAGGGATTAATGGGCCAGGCCTGTTAGTTGATGATCCAGTTAGTTACTAAAATTGGTTCTTCATAGAACCATTAGATAAGTCTCTCAAAGCCGATCGAAGAGGGAGGTTCCTTTGAAGTATGCTAAAAAAATAATTTATTTTCTATAATCAAATTTCGTCTACTAATTTAATTAACAGATTTATTTAGTGTGACACTTACTTAAATAGGACACGTGTCACAAAATTTTTTTTGACTCTTAACGCTTCACCCTATCAAAACCTACAAAATCAACGGACAACCCGACATAATTTGGCTGTAGAGAGTAAATTATTTTTTTGGTATTTCTCAAGGACCTTTGAGTTTATTTTGATACCACATAAAGCTAATTGCAAATCAGGCAAACCAAGTGGACTGATTTTACAATTTTTATTTTTATTTTTATTTTTTATGGTCCAATACTAACCAAAGCTGATTTGATGGTTCCTTTATTACCTTCATACAATTATGCATTTTGATTCAGGATTCTAATTTTAGAGCAGTGCCTTTTTAGATTGAAAAATAATACATTTAAGCCTTTTGAATCGGAATTTATTTTTTTAAATCCTTTGTGGGCTATAGGTTTCTTATGGGTTTGCAACTGGAAAGCACTGTTATGACTTGTGGGCATATTTTTGAAGCAATGTTTCTTTGCTTTTCAAATTTGTAGTCGTAGTTTTCAGAAGCAAAGTAGATGAGAAAGGTAGTGGAGGTGATACAGGCGGCTAATCTATTTTGGCTTATTATCACTAATTATTTTTTCCACGATTGGTGCCTAACTCTTCTTTTTGTGAGCTTTCATTGATATTTGTTTTCATTTCCCTCTAATTGATTGGTGCCTAACTCTTCTGTTTGTGAGCTTTCATTGATATTTGTTTTCATTTCCCTCTAATTGGTCCCTTTTCTTCTGTTTTTTTCTTTTTTCTATTTCTTTTTCTTTTTTCTTCTTTTATAAAAAAGTGAATATGAATAGCTTCGATTGCTTTTGTGAAGGGTAGGCATCTCAAGCATAATCCATTCTAGAATGAATCCCTAAACACATTATACAATTCCGGCTACTCAATTAAAAATTTCTCAATTGTATGACAATTGTATAATAATCGATTAAATAGCATTACTCTTTACTTAAAGTGCTCAAAACCCTAATTTGGAATTACCGATGTCCTTGGTATACAACACCTTAATAAAACAAGGAATATTACAACACTTCTCAATTTTTTTAAAGAAGCATAACATTTCTATAAGGAAACAAAGACGGGAACAAACAAATGTTCTATCATTCACGGGTTCAAAATTTATAGTGTAAGTAGGAGGGAAAAGAAGGATTGCATAATGGGCATGTTGCTTGACTTTGAGGGTATTCGATTCACGTGGTGACTTTGTTTCCACTGCCGAATGCATACAAACCAAACATACCAATGATACCATGTGATGTGATCCTGCATGTGTGTATGCATGAAAAATTTTTGTTTCAGAAAAATGATGTGACTCATGCTTCTTCTGATGCTTTCCCTAGGTATATGCTTTGTCCCCAACAAGAGCACAACTTTTTAAAGTTATTTTACTAGAACCTAAAATAACATGTTTGAATGTTTTTTGAAGTGTTTTTTAGGGATGCGTTAATTATTGGAATTCTAGTAGTTTTAGGAGGAAATTTAAGCCCCGAAGCATTAGCTATTTTCAAAAGAGATGCACGAATTGACCAAGGCGACATTTTGATGTATTAAACTATCATTTTGCGGCAAAAATGTCATTCTATCCCTTAGAATCGATGAAAAACTGGTTATGCACCTTGCATGTGACTATTATCTTCTGAAATACTTTCACTAGCTTTGGCCATTGAAAAAACATATTTACCATTTGCACTTATTACTTAGTTTAAAAAGGAAACTAATCTAATTTTTTTTTTTTCAAAAAAAAAAAAAAAAATCAGTAGATAGGAGTACGTGGTCCAACCACTACAAATTTCTTTTGAGAAAATCTAAGATAAATCTCCAAGTCAAAGCACCCATTTAAATAACACCTAATTTTTTTTTTTTTTTTTTAAAAAAAAATTGTTTTACTTTTATTAAAAATAAACAAATTAAATTAAAAAAAAAATTAAAAAGGGAAACTCCTTGAGGGCCCAGTCCAATAAGAATACTGAAGTAATTATAAAAGTCACTCTTGTATCCCTCTTATATCACTTCATGAATGTAGTGGCTTTCAAAATCATCATTTGATCAAAATTTAATAATAATCAATGATAGGAGTCCTATTACAATCTCATCACTTGGACTAGATCAAGCATGTGGATGAGAATAAGAAAGGGATATGGAAAAGCCTATCTCGTCAGCAAGATGTCGTAGTTTATATTTATCACGTTTATCTTTACCTTAGCAATTCCATTATGTTAGGATTGTTGTTATCTTTATCTTAAGAGTCAGATGTTAGTAGGATTGTTGGTACCTTTATCTTAAGAGTTAGATGCGTTCACGTAAGTTTAGTTATTTATTGAGCAATAGAAGTAGGGAATAAGCATGGAAGAAGTTATCCAACACTTTATGTGTAAACGGTAATCTCCTACCTCAAGTGGAGTACTATCAATCATATTTCCCATTTTCACTTCAATATTCAACCATAGACTGCATGCTTGCTTTGGATACTCACATGTCGAAGCATCTCACTTTGTCGTCCAACCTTATTTCACGTGTGAGCAACTACATTCCACCTTACTCAAAGACAATAAAGATTCACGAGTCACCTTCTCTCCCATTTATGCTTTCCATTGCAATTTGCATGCACGTATAGTCAAAGCCAAAACAAATTCTCTCTCTCTCTCTCTCTCACATGTCAAACATACATACATGGGTGAATGGATAAAATAAATAGTTAATTAACAACAAACCTCAATCTTTTCTTTATTCTTTTCATATTTTTACTTAAATATAAAAACTGAAAAATAAACCCTCCAATAGTCTTTGGGTGCTTGGACGCTCAACAACTCTTGCAACTATTTTTAGCAAGCGGGACCCATCTCAAGACCCCCAAAACCAAACTGCTCACAACTAAAATAACTGTTTGATCACAAATTTAAACAACCTTAATATAACAATATAATTACTAGCTAGTGACACTAGCTAGCACTAGCTAGCACTCTGGCGTGAAGGTGTGGTCTCTCTTTGGATCCTGACAGTAGTTGTAGACCATGTAATTGCTCCGGACCCACTCCATGGCTGCGCTCTGCTGCGGGCTCAGTCCGGTAGACCCTGACGGTGAGGCGGACGGCGGGCGGCATGAGCCAGCCTCGTCGGCGGTGCAACCGCCTAGCTTGAAATTCGTGTACCAACCGAAGAAGGGTTGGTATTGATAATCAGCCTTGTATTTTCCATCCTCAGTTGCCCAAGTTGATGCATCCCAAATTGAGCCGTACACATACATTGGCCTTAATGGAAATGTTGCATCACTTTTTCTTGGATACCTCCTTACTGGCACATCATCCACTAGGAATCTGGAAATTACACAATAATAACACATATTTATACCAAATTCATTTATAATAAATATAGTTGGAGCAAAAAAAAAAAATTGCTTACATTATCTCACTGGGATTCCACAGTATAGCATAGTTGTGAAAATCTCGTGTTGGATCAAACCAGAGATGAAATTTGATCTCCCTTCCAATGATATTTCCATCCCCACTTCCTCTGACATATACATTTGTCTGCAAAGTATATGGCTTGTCGGGAGTTGTTCCAAGAAACTCAATATCAATTTCATCATGGTTCCCAGGGTGATCTTCGTTGTTGGAAAGCTATATCAAAGAACAGAAAAAAGTTATGGTAATTAAACCATAAATAAAAAAACTTAGGAATTGAAATAATATTATGTAATCCTCACATAGAATGATGTAATGACTCCTGCAGTATACCCAGATTGGAGCTTGATGGCAGCACCAAAATATCCAGACTGATAGGGGTGCAAAGACTTGAATCCACTTCCTATAGTTTCAAAAAAAAAAACATCAAATCAATAAGATTTTAATTTGAGATAAAACATACCCAACAAAGACATGACCAATTAGAGAGCAAAGAAGCATGATGCCTGAGGTGCTATCAAGCCAGATTGCTAAGGAGCCCTGTTCCTGTCTCTGATGCTGAGGACCCCAGAGGTTTCTGAAGCCTTGACCAAAGCTTATGGGGTTGATTTCTGAACTTGGGTAGTAGCCAGGAGAGGGTTGAGCATGAGAAATTGTTGAAGAAATCATGAAAAGTAAAGCAAGGTACAGAAGAGGAGCCATGGAGGGGGGGAGGAGGAAAACAGAGTCACTCTGCTTCAATGTGGAAGAGAGTGGGTGTGCAGGGAGTACAAATAGGCAGAGTAGAGGCCCCACAATGTGGGGAAGGTGATAAGTTAGTTGATGAGGGAGTGATACAGTACTTGGTGATAAAAAAGAGAAGAAAAAAATAAAGGTTTTCAACTTGTTGGCTTTCCGTTTTCTCTTTTCATATTCCTCATTGATAGAAAGCTTCTTTTCGTGAGAGAACTTGTCAGTTCATGTTGCTTGCTTGGGAAAGCGAAAAGAAGATATTAGAAGAAAGGGATTAGTTGATCTGTGGCACTCAAATAGCGGGAGTTTGATTACCGTACTTGTAATATTTATATCGTAAATAATTAAGTTAATGAGAATACAATAAAACGAAATTATTCAAAGTAGTAGACACAGGTGTTTAACATCAAATCACTTATAAATTTATCTTTTTCTTCCGCTATAATTCTCAGGTTTCCGCACAAATTTCTAACAAAACAAATTTGATTAGTACCCGAAAAGGTGCAACATAACTTTTTCAACGATCCGAATCTAATTTCTTTTTTTTTTCTCTTATTCATAAGAAACTTAAAATTAAATTTAGACGGTTGTGCTGTGAGTTTTTTACGGCATGTAAGCCAAACGGGGACAACCAAGATAACTCATAGCTCTAAATCTGAAAAGTGTTGTGACCCTCAATAATTCATATGCGTTAAAAGAAAGCATGGAGATGGGATAAGAGTGAAGATCTTGGTGCAGTTAATGTTAAAATAAACAAATAAATTTATGTTGATAATAATTTGGTTAATAATGTATTAGTGGACATTTAGGGTATATTACTTAATAATTGAGGATTTTATTGGAAGTGCATTTATATATAATATATGCATGAATTGTGAAATCTGACACACTTGCACGCGGGAAGAAGGTTTGCTACACCGATTTTTCTAGATTTTGCCGACTTTATTAATTGCAAAAGGAGGACTTTTGCGTCTCAATTTGTTTTTTTCTTTATTATTATTATTATTATTATTATTATTTATTTTTTTGACTTGAAATTCCACGTGGCCAACATTTGTGAAGTTCAACGACAACATTGGAGAATCTTAACAAGTTAGATATTGAAAAAAAAAAAGGAAAAAGAAAAGGTATTTGTCGATCTAAGCCTTACCAAAGTCTCGTACGTCCTGGCCAATGAAAACGCAAGGAGAGGAGACTTCACCATCAACTACATGATTGGTCAACACTTTAAAACATATCAAAGAAAGGGTAAATAAGTATTAAAGGATAAAGCACAAATATTCCATGGTAAACCAGAGTTAATAAACCCTATATAAGGGCTTAAGGATTTATAGGGAACGAAGGATGACATGGATTTTTTAGGAAAGATAGGCTCGGATGACACTGGGGACAAATTTTGATTCGGACCGATCTATTGGTGGCTTGAGTGGTCGATTGATTTGACTCAGAAAACCCTAGTGATCGATTAAATGCATTAGAGTAATTGATTGATCGATCAATGTGACTCCAAACATGTCAGAAACACTAGTGATTGATTGGTAAATTAGTGAATATGGGTTAAACAAAGTTTTTGTGAGAGTGAAAAGTTGGAAACTTTATGCTTGAGATGCA
The DNA here is from genome assembly GCF_901000735.1 of Corylus avellana. NCBI lineage: Eukaryota > Viridiplantae > Streptophyta > Magnoliopsida > Fagales > Betulaceae > Corylus > Corylus avellana. Next base: position 10,969,289 of record NC_081550.1, read on the forward strand.
TGAAGGTTCGGACTTTAGGTGTTTTTCCTCTTTTCCTTCCATTCCTCTTTGCCACTGATTTTGCATTTCATTATGATAATGACTTTAGAACCTTAGACATTCGATCAAGTGTGCCGCGTCCTGTTTGCTGCTCTCTTCTCTCTCTTGAGAGAAGGTTTTTTGTTTTTCCTGCAACTTTCACCACCTCCTCAATGAGGGTTTTCCACCACCTTTGTGCAGTTGTTACTGAGGGAGGAGGGAGAGACCTTGTTTTCTCCCCCCTCCCCTCTTCCCATTCACCTAGTGTGGCCGTTTTCCCCTCCCCTCCCCTCTCTGTCGCCAATTCTCCTTTTTTTTTTTTTCCTAAGTAGTGGAGCCGCTATCCCTTCTTCCTCGGCCCACTTTGGCCGCTTTCCACCCTTGCAGCAACGCCGTTCTTGGTTCTATGGTGGTTCTTAGCTCCAGAATTTTCTAAGCCCAATCTAGTAGCCTCCGTTCCTCCCTAGCTTCGACGCGCCACACCAAGGCCTTTCCCAGCCTTCCATCGACGCCATCCCCACCATGTTCCAACTACCAGGCGCTGCCATGTGGTCCTCACGCGCCGCTTGCCTCCATCCACCTCGTCATCTATTCAAGTTGTTGTTCAGTGGGCTTTTTTACTGCCTTCTTTATTTTCCATGTATTTTTAATTTTCTTTTGATTTGTAGCTTTTTTTGTATTTTGCTGCTTGTTTATTTTGTGGGTTGCTGTCTCCCAGCTCTGAGGCTTTTTGATATTTTAGTAGAGACTTTTGTAACCGAATTTGTGTTGGTTCATCTCCTTTCTGCAATCCCTACAACGGACTACTACAGTGCTCCTTCGGCTTCAACCCATTTCTAGTGGTTGTTGTTAAGGGTAAAAAGACGGGTGATTAATATCCATGGAGCCAACATTTGTGAAGTTCAACGACAACATTGGAGAATCTTAACAAGTTAGATATAGAAAAAAAAAGGTATTTGTCGATCTAAGCCTTATCAAAGTCTCCTACGTCTTGGCCAATGAAAACGCAAGGAGAGGAGACTTCACCATCAATGTACATGATTGGTCAACACTTTAAAACATATCAAGAAAGGGTAAATAAGTATTAAAGGATAAAGCACAAATAATCCGTTGTAAACCAGAGTTAATAAACCCTATATAAGGGCTTAGGACTTTATAAGGAACGAAGGATGATGTGGAATGTAGGAAAAATAGGCCCCCGATGACACTTGGGGCAAGTTTTGATTCAGACCAATCTATTGGTGGCTTGAATGATTGATTGATTTGACTCAAAAAAACCCTAGTGATGGATCACACCAGAATAATTGATTGATTATTCCAAACACATCAAAAACCCTTGTGATTAATCGGTAAACTGTTGCATATGGGCGGTTAAACGAAGCTTTTGGTGAGAGTGTAAAGTTGAAAACTTTATGCTTGAGAATATGCACGAAGTTCCGACTTCAGGTGTTTTTCCTCTTTTCCTTCCATTCCTCTTTGTCACCGCTATTGCATTTCATTATGATAATAATATTGAGAATTTCCTCCCACCTCAACAATAAAAATCAAATTCAAAATCAACACCATTCCTACATGCATTTAGGAATGAATTAATTGCAAAAGAAAAAACATGTAAGCAGCAATGGTCTGCGTCAAGAATGGCAATTGGTATACTTCTGCTTTCACATGTATTTTTTATTCATACGCACACCAAGTTAGAATGAAGATATTGTGTGATCACTTGTCAAAATGCGCGGAGGAAAAACTGAAATAATGGAAATGACGGTCAAAACCGATATAGCTTTAGTGTCGAAGTCCAACACATGCCATGCATGCCAACCTTAAACAACCAATTTTGTATTTTAACCATTTTAATAAATTCTAAATGTATTTTATTGTATCATCAAACATGTTTGGTACATAATACATTTTGTTATAAGCCTTAATCATTCTTAAACCTGCTCCAATACAAAACCCTTTTTTATTTTTGACATCTTTAATCTCTTTTGACGCTCTTAGGGACGGAACCAAAATTTTTCATTTAGAGAGATCAAAGTATAAATGAAATTTTTTGAAAATCAATGAGGGCCAAAGCTCCTTTCGCCTTCGGCCTAAACGTAGGTCCGTCCCTGAATACTCTTTCACATTTGGGGTTGGACGGGAAATTGTTTTGTCAAATTTCTTGATTTTATGTTCAATATTATTGGCAGATTAACGTGAATTAAAAGCTTGGTTTAATTTATGGTCTCTAATGTTGCGACCAATCCATGATGAGAAAGTCAAGGTAGTTAACAAAATCTGGAGGGTAAGTTATGTGAATCCGTATCTGTTGAACCTCCTTTTAACGACTTCTAAGAAGATGACGTTGACAACTGATTAACTGACAAACTTAATTCTCAACCTCACTGCACATCTCTTCACTGTTAATTCTTTTCCGTATAATTATACTTTTAACGAGCAAACTGGACCTACCAGCAGCTGAAATTTCAAGCTTGACAAAAGTAATTAATCATTAAACAAAATATTAATTTGCTCAAATTTCGAAAGCTGCTCAAGGCATGAGCTGGCACCTGTTTGCAACGCATGGAAACTGCAGAAAATCTGCTGCTTGTTTGTTTGGAGTTCTTAATTGCTTACAACTATATATGCACGTGAAATCATCGGCCATTGGGAGCCAAAATTTTGTTGGAATTGGTGGGAGAGAATTTGATCATTCATAAACAATACAATCTCTCAATCTCTCTCTCAAAAACGTTTTCTTCAACTTATTAGAATCTATTTACTACTGTTGAAATAGATTTTTAATCTCGAGCATCTCCGGCAGATATTGCTTTAGATCGAGTGTCTAAAGGACTAGCCAAATTTCTAATAATAGTTAAATCTGACTATTATGGGTGTTTTTTTCGTCTTTAGCAGAATATGCAACTTAATTTGTTTTCACCTAATATGAACAGTAAATAGGCTGATTAGCCTATTCATTATTCACACTATAAACTTTGTTTATTATTTTTACTCCCACTTTCTTTCTTTTACTCTCTCTCTTCTCTTTCTTTCTTTCACACTTTTTCCCACGCAAAATAATATTTAAAGAAAATAAATAGTATGATAGAGAATCTGTTGGAGTGTATATAAAAAATGAGTAGGTAAAGTAAAAAATTATACTTTTTCAGTAGCTATTTTGCCTACTTCTGATGGAGATGCTCTTATTTAACTATTAGAGCATCTTTAGCGGGAGTAGTCAAAATAATTATTGAAAAAGTAAAAATTTTTATTGTAGCTACTCAATTTTTTATACACATTCCAATAGATTCTCTATTTTATTTAAATATTCTTTTGTATGAGAAAGAGTGTAAAAGAAAGCAGGGGAGAGGGAGAATGGAAGACATAAAATAGTAATAAAAATTTTGTAGTCACATTTAGCTAATGTGCAGGAGATGCTTATATATCTGAGCTATTTTGTTACTTCAGCAAAATAATCAAAGTAAAATTTAATAAATTATTGATTAATTGATTAAACAGAATTTATGCAACAATAAACTTTCACACATGAAAGCTCATTGTAGCACTTTGAACAATTTTTTTAATGTTTTCTTTCTCTGTCTCTCTTTCACATATGAAAGAGTTGCAAAAAATGAATAAAAAAATTATAAGTAATCTTTAAATAAAATAGAGAGTGTGATAGAGAATTTATTTGAGTGTATAAAAAAGTTGTACGTAGTTAAAATAAAAATTTGTACTTTTTAAAATTTGTGCATAATGTAGTTAAACAAGAGGTCAGATATATTATGGAGGCAAATTTGATCCAACTTAGTGCACTCCTATTGATGCACAGTTTTTTCGAAGTGATGTGGCATAGATTTTAAGTAGTGCTGTGGTGTCCGAGGACGTGTCGGGCTGCACAGAAAAAGTAAAGAACAAGGATCAGAGCAACCGGTGGTGTTTCGGCGGGGAAGCTCTGATGCCTAAGTCAGTATTTTGAAGGAAGAGTATATAAGTAACAAAAGTTCGGGAGCAAGAGTTGCGCTTACCTTTGGTTTAAGTTACAACCTGCATTTTTAGGCATGGAGTAGAGTTTGTTCCCTGCACACTTTGGCTTTCTTATCCCTGGATATCTGCTAGGCAGCTATTCGCGAAGGATGGAGTTTGTTAGCCACCCCATGATCTTAGTAGCCTAAGATTATGGGATAAGTACTTTGAACTTTGCTAGCGTTAGATAGGAAGGCCCGAGTAGTTCTCGGTCAGACGTGGATGATTCAAGTGTTGACAACTGGCTTGTATCTCGATAGATGTAGATGACTGTATGAATTTGAATAGTATTCTATCCCGTTTGTGTGGGGATAATAGATATCTATTATGTGAGATGACCGATTTATCCTCGGTATAAGACTATTATGCCCTGGAGGCCAACTAGCTGTCGGGCTTTAGTGACGGCCTCCATGTGGACTTAGCCCATAACGAGTTTGATAGATCTTTGGGCCGTGAGGCCTGTTGGGCCTTATTGACTTTCAATCCATGACTCAAAAGTTACCCCCCAATTTCCTGGTCAGTATGACTATGAAAATTTCATGTTCAGGATGGGTTGGTCTTCGGAAGTCCAAAGCTTGATTTGACGATTTCCTCTTCTTTTTTTTTTTTTTGTTGACATCTTTAAGTGCGAATTTAGGAAAATTTGAATTTCAAATCCTAAACTTCTAGTGGGAAAATTCCCTCCAATATTGATCGAGACACTTGATCTTCCCGAAAGTGAGTCGGATCGTCTGCGTTGATTTATGTGGTTAAGGATACCACCACGTGTCAGTCAAGGTGTGGTCGTACTTTCGGTTATCGTGCGCCATCACCTGCAGTGATAAGACCTTTGGCGCATTCATTGCGCGTGTTCCCAAAGTATTGTTAGGGATTCATGCGCTTTTTGAATATCCAAACGCCGTAGCTCTTCGTCTTCCCTACATCCTATAAAACGAAAAATCTTATTCTTTCTTCTATTTCTCGTCATTTCACTCTGCTGAAACTCCATTTTTGCTTTTTAAAGCTTCTGTTCATCTTTTACCCCTTGCTGGCTTGCTTCCATTCCACCTGTTTTCCTCGATACTACTTCTTAAGAGTAGTATTCTTTAGGGTTTCAGTTGATCGAACGCATCAAATTCCTTTGTGTGATCCATTCGTCCACTCCAACAGTCCAATACTCAGATATCTGGACCTTCTGCTCCCTTTTATTGAACCGGTGGTTGACCATCTTCGTCTATCTATCACTAGTTTGCTAATTCGAAGCGGTTACCCTTGCATCCCTCGGACTTTATATCTCAAGTTCCTGTACCTCATGGGTGACTGCGAAGGATCAAATTCAGATGGTGGTGAGGGTGGTATTTACCCCGCCATGTGGAAGCCTCTCCTAACCAAAGACGACGAGAAACGGGTCAGGTTGGATTGTTACATACCGAAGTCGATGGAGCTTCGGTTTGACGATGAGAAGGAGGGCGCTATAATACGCTCTGATGAACATGAAGTTTGCTTGTACGAGGCAATGTTCCATGCAGGCCTTAGGCTACCGTTCCTGAGGACTGTTCGGGAGTTGTTGAGTCACTTGAATGTGGCTCCCCACCAGATCGTACCCAACGCCTGGAGGGTTTTCTTTGGCTATGTGATTCTCTAATCAACAGTCCTTGGCGAAGAGAATTCCCTCACAGTCAAAGAATTTTTATGGGCATCCAGATTCACAAAGAACCCCAAGAGTGACTCACTCTACAACTTCCAAGCTCGGCGAGGGAAGTTGGTAAATTTGGAAAAGACTTTCACCAGCAACCGGGGGTGGAAGAGAAAATTCTTCTTCGCTCGGGGAAGATGGGAGTTCGCACCTTCGGAGAAGGTAGGAGGCCCAAGAGTGCCTTGGGAAACTAGCATTCTTGTAGAAAGTGCTACCCAAGAGCCCATACTGACCTATGAGGAGCATACTCGGACAAACAAGGTCATGATATGGGCTTGGGACCATGAAGAAGCCTCATTTTACAAGAGTTAGGTCACAGGGACCAAACTGAACCATTTTTTGCACTCTCTGGGGCAGGCCTCGGTAGAAAGAGACGAGCCCTTGCAGTTAGGGACGCTGCGCCTGAGGTTTCAAGTAGACTGGTTGCGGCGGTTCGGAATGTCTTTCCTCGGAGGCAGAAGGATAAGGGCAAGCATCCGATAGGTGAGCCTTTGAAGACTTCCTGTCCGAGGCTTTTTAACGAGCCCGAGGAGCATGAGCGGCCACAGCTCAAGGGGAATAAGGTATCCAGACATGTGGAGCCCGAGGCTCCAGTTGTGGTGGGCATGCTCAAGCTTGCCGAACTTCTTGCAGCGAGGAGGAAGGTGGCTCCTCAACTAGTGATATGCCCAGTTGATGCCTACAAATGGCCCCTCGCTGCTACCCCCTGTCAGTTGTTCCTTTGACAGTTAATCTGATTGTCATTCTGACTCAAACTATCCCTTTGGCGTGAGGAACTCTGTTATAGTCAGGTCTGAACCTCACACGCATCCTGAAGGAGATAGACTTGGAGTTCGAATCGGAGAGCTCCATGGGAAACAAGGGTGAAAAGGTCGAGCCTATAATAGGTGAGGCGAGGTCGGTCGAACTGGTGGCCGCAGAAGCAAGGCCCTAGGCTTCACCTCCTGCTGCTGCTAAGGTATATATCCAGACCTGGGCATGCAACGAGGAAATCATGCAGGATGATGCTGGATCTCGGGCACCTAGTCCTGGGGATTCTTGGGCGGTGGCCTCTACTGGTACTCAGGCATCTGAGAATCAAAATACCGCTTCTTCCAGTAGTTCCCGAGTGAAACCTCCCGATGTCGAGTGGTCGGTTTGTAGGCCGCTTAACCAATTTGGAGGCAACCTCACCGGTAATCCCTTCGTTGCCTTGGTGGCTTTGATTCCCCAAGAGTTTCTGACCAGTGAGCATGATCATTCGGCCCAGGGCATGGCAGAGTCGATGATCTACTATCAGCTAGTTGTAAGTATTTGCAATTTCAAAAAGCTTGCTTTATTACTTTTTTTTACTAACTTTTCCTCTATTTATTTCAGAGTATAATGAAGTCTTTGGTTTTCTACTGCGACTTTAGAAAGTTTGCTCAGGATTCGGCTGCTGAGATCAATGCCTTGAAGCTCAAACTTGCAGAATCGGAGCAGAAACTTGTAAAGACCGAGTCTGAGAACACAAGAATAAGGGGAGTTCTCTCCCATCAAGATAGAGAGCTAATGCAGGTTGGTCAACAATAATCCTTGCTTTAGCATGAAGTAACCGAGGCTGAGGCTGCTCGAGACGCAGTCAACAAGAAAATCTCGAAACTGACCTCTGAGGTGGAGGCTCTCCGAGCTGAGAACGGTCGGCTCCAAGAAGACAATTCTATTATCAGGGAGGACCCTAATTTGTTGGAGGAGAAACTGGCTGCGATCTTAACGCAGCTGAGAGAGACCCAGGTTGAATCGAATATTTTGAGGTCCAAGGCTGTAGAGGCCGACTTGGGTCGGCCAGTGGCCGAGGAGAGGAAGAAGTTCTACAGGAAGAGGCTGAGGAAGATGGAGTTGCAGCTGTAGGAAGCCGATAACTGAGCCCAGAACTACATGAGTAGTTGTCACATGCTTCCTAGACTCGGGATAACGCCTGGCTAGATGGGATCCACATTTGTTTCGAGACCTTTCGCTCCTAGGGTACCAACCGTCCCTGCTCCGTAGACCTTAACACAGTGAATACCAAGGATCTCCCATTTACTGACAAGGCTTAGGAGAAGATTATCAAACTTGGACAAGAGTAGATGCTTGACACCGCAAGGATCTATGACTTTGGTCATACACCAGGCGTCGATGAAAAGGATGGGCCTTCGGACAGTGATGTTGCTGCGAAGTCCCAAGGTTCAGTGGCCACTCTTGATCATGCCGAGGCTTCTGAAACTGTTGACCCTAAGCGGTCTCATTCATAGAGTTTGCGTAGCAGTTTGTAAACCTTTGTAGTATTTGTATATATTTTTTGAAATCTTAATGGAAAGACTTTTATAGACTTTGTTATTTTAATTCTTTGCAAAGCATGTTGTTTGCACAACCTTACTTTTCATATGCAATTCTAGAATATAACAAGTTTGGAATAACAATACATACTTGGGATATTTGGATTACTTGACCCAAGGATTGAACACTGTCGAGCAAGCTTAGATACTTGGGAAGCCCTAAAGCTCCCCCCCAAGCTTGTCTTCTTACAATCTTTAGAGTAACTTAAAAGTTATTCGATTGTTTGGCAAGTTGCAACTTGCAAGGCTTATCTTCTAACAATCTTTAGAGTAACTTAAAAGTTATTCGATTGTTTGGCAGATTGCCTTTGCATAATGTTTCTTTTGGCCGAGTGCTTGACCCTAGAGAGTTCCTCAGAACCTCCTGTTGGAGTTCTTGTTCTAAGCTCTCTGCTTTGGTTTAACCGTTGAACATTCATTCAAAGGGAATTTTTTCGTTCATAGCGGGTTTAACCTATTGAACATTCCTCCATAGAGGATTTATGGTGTTCATAGCAAGTTAAGTTTGGAAAGCACTTTGACTCTGTGTCTCGAACGTTCTCAAAGAAATGCCTTAGTTATGTCTCGCCGAGTTATACTCGGTAGTCTCTTTGGCTGCCTTTCTATGAGAGTTTAGCCCCCTAGAATCGTCATGTGGAGGATTTCCAAGTTTAGCCGAGTTTGGAGAAAGCGTCTTCGGCTGTATTTCTCCAAACCACTTTGGGAAAGCGCCTTGAGTATCACACCGAGTTGTTCTCGGGGAATGTCTCTCAACTATGCTTCCCAAAGTTCATTTTGTAATGTATGGAGAGCCTCTTAGGCTGTGACTCGCAAACATCCTCGGGAAAGCGCCTTAAGTATCTCACCGAGTTGTTCTTGAGGAATGTTTCTTGGCTATATTTCACCGAGGAGTCTCTTTGACTATGTTCTTTGGAGATTTTGAATGCTACTGTAACTTCAGGAGATTTTTTATTTAATGAAATGAGAATTACAAAAAAATAAATCTCCTTTACGAAATTAAAATAACTTAGACAAAATACTTCTTAAGGTGTTCAGCGTTCCATGGCCTGGGGAGTGCTTTCCCTTCTAGGTGATATGTTCCCGCTCTTCGGCATTCGACCACCTTGTAGGGTCCTTCCCAATTGGGAGCTAGCTTGCCTTTGGTTGGGTCTTTGGTAGCGATAGTAACCTTCCGCAAAACCATATCTCCAACTTTGAAGCTTCGATGTTTAACCCTCTTATTGATGTACCAAGCCACCCTTTCCTGGTATGCTGACATGGTTACTTGGGCCTGATCCAGGTTCTCCAGTAGCAAGTCCAAATGTAGCCGTAGGCCTTCGTCATTGGTATCGGGCCGAAAGGTTTCTACTCGGAAACTTTCAGACTCCACTTCAGCTAGGATGACTGCCTCGGTAACAAAAGTTAGGGCGTATGGAGTCTCCTCGGTTGGAGTTATTTTGGTAGTTCAGCATGCCCATAGAACTTCTAGGAGGTCTTTGGCCCTATCTCCCTTGTGATCACCAAGCTTGTTCTTCAAAATTTTGAAGGCTGTTTTGTTGGTGATTTCAACTTGCCCATTTGCCTGGGGATGCTCAGGAGACGAGAAGTAGTTTCTTATGTGGAGTTTGGCACACCATTCTCGAAATGAATCACAGTCGAATTGCTTTCCATTGTCCGTGATGAATGCATGCAGAGTGCCATAGCGGCATATGACACTTTTTCACAAGAACCGCTCTATACTCTTGGCTGTGATGTTCACTAGGGCCTCCGCTTCTGCCCGCTTGGTGAAGTAATCCACATCTACAATTGCAAACCAAACACCCCCCTTTTCATGAGGTAGCGGTCCTACTATGTCTACCCCCCATTGTGAGAAGGGCCATGGTGAGGAGATAGAGCTCAACTCTTCAGGGGGTTGCTTGGTAATGTTGGTGAAGCGTTGGCACTTCTCACAATTTTTTATCGTCTTCACTGAGTCCTAAAACATATTAGGCCAATAGAAGCCTGCCCGGACTGCTTTATGTGCCAATACCCTTGCTCCTGAATGACTGCCGCATATACCTTCATGGATTTCGCGAAGGATGTAATCACCTTCTTCCTTTGGAGATGCATTTTAGAAGTGGTAACATGAAACCTCTTTTGTATAAGGTCTCGTTTACTTTGGTGAATCTGGCAGCTTTAGTCCTCATTTGGATTGTTGACCTCTTTTCTAATGGAAGGATTCCTTTCTCTAGGTATTCCTTTATCCCATTTGCCATTCGAGCGTTGCTTCTGTCGTTGAGACTGAGACTGCCTCGGTTGTGGTAGGTTGTGAAAGGATCTGGATTGGTTCCTTGGATTTTTCTATACTGTCTTTTATTCCTGACACTATTCGAGCTAGATGGTCTGTCCTTTTGTTCTCTTCCCTTAGGATCTTCAAGATGCAGAATTTTTTGAAAAAAATTTGTAGATCTTGTACCTTTGACAAGAACAACTTCATCTTGTCTCCCTTGGTTTTGAACTCTCCTCGGATATGCCCGACAATCACTTGAGAGTCACTTCGCAATTCGATGAATTCTGCTCCCATTTCGTGAGCTAGGCTGAGTCCTGCTAGGACTGCTTCGTACTTAGCTTCGTTGTTGGTAGTCTTGAATTCCAGCTTCAAGGAGTTACACAACTCTTCACCTTCTGGAGTGATCAACACCACTCCAGCTCCACCGTGTCTTCTTGTGGACGATCCATCCACGTAAATAACCCAAGTCTCATCCTTTGGCCACTGTTCTGTGTTTGGTAGATTAGTGAATTATGCCAGAAAGTCCACCAATGCCTGACCTTTAATGGCGTTCCGAGGAAGAAACTTGATGTCGAACTCTCTAAGTTCAATTGCCTAGTTAGCTAATTTACCAGATAGATCTAGCTTTCATAGTATCTTTTTGAGCTGATACTCGGTTAGAACCCTTATGATATGAGCTTGGAAGTATGACCGGAGTTTCCTCGATGCAATGGTTAAAGCGAAAGAAGGCTTTTCCATATAAGGATATCTCTCTTTGGCTCCTCTCAAAGCTCTACTGATGAAGTATACGGGTTTCTGTAGGCTCTCTTCTTCTCGAACAAGGGTTGCACTAACCGCTGTTGGAGAAATGACTAAGTATAGATACAACTCTTCTTCGAGAATTGTTCTGCTCAACAAAGGCGGGCTGATCAAATATTCCTTAAGCTGCTCAAAAGCTTGCTCGCATTCCTCGAACCATTCGAATGCTTTTCTCAGGATCTTGAAAAATGGGAGACATTTGTCTGTCCACCAAGAGCTGAACCGATTTAATGCCGTAATCCTTCCAGTCAACTGCTGGAGTTGCTTCGTATTCCTTAGGGATTGCATGTTCAAGACTGCCTGGATCTTTTCGTGGTTGGCTTCGAATCCCCGGTTTGACACCATGTAATTGAGGAATTTCCCAGAAGATATTCCGAATGCACACTTCGCTGGATTCAACTTCATCCCATACTGCTTCAACGTCTAGAACGTCTCTTGCAGGTCGTGTATATGATCCTAGGGTAACACGCTTTGACGAGCATGTCATCCATATAGACTTCCATGTTCCATCTAATCTGTTCTCGGAACATCTTGTTCACCAACCTCTGGTATGTCACCCCTACAATTTTTAGACCAAAGGGCATGACTTTGGAGCAGTACAGGCCTCGGGCCGTGATGAATGCAGTCTTCTCTCTATCTTTTGGGTGCATGTAGATCTGGTTATAACCAGAAAAAACATCCATAAAGCAAAGCAAACTATACCCAGCTGTTGAGTCTACGAATGCATCAATGAGTGGTAAAGGGAAGCTGTCTTTTGGACAAGCTTTGTTGAGGTCGGTGAAGTCTACGCACATTCTCCATTTCCCATTGAATTTTTTTACCAACACAACATTGGCTAACCAATCGGGATAATATACTTCCTCAATGAACCGAGCCTTGAGTAATTTCTCCACCTCTTCAGCGATCGCCATATTTCGCTATGGAGCGAATTTCCTTCTCTTTTGCTTCACCGGTTTCATCGTCAGGTCCACATTGAGTTGGTGGAGTATATCTTTAGGGTTAATTACTAGCATGTCTTCGTGTGTCCAGGCGAACACTTCTAGGTTGTTTTTGGGAAAAGTGGTGAGGCCTTCTCGGACCTCTGGACTGAGTTGCGAGTCAATCCTCACCACTTTGCCATTTGCTACAAGTACGTCTTCTAGTGGCTCGGCTGGCTCACCTTTTGGTTCTTTTTTCTTGCTTCCCACAGTGCCGACTGTAAGAGGTGTGGATTCCAAGGGCTTCTTCAAAGAAGTGTTGCAACATTTCTGGTCTCCTTTGACTTCCTCGACTCCCTCTTCAGTTGGGAATTTAATCTTCAAATGGTAGGTTAAAGTTGCAGCCTTAAACTTATTCAAGGTTGGCCGACCAATTATTGCATTGTAAGCAGACGATCGGTCAACTACTAGGAAATCCACCATGACCGTGTGTTTTTTGGGGGCTGTCCCTGCTATCACAAGGAGAGAAATGAGCCCTATGGGTTGTACTTGGTCTCCTTCAAATCCGATTAGAGGTGAGTCAAACGGTATGATTCTATTCCAATCAACGCCCATTTGTTTGAAAGCTGGATGATGAGTGCCAAATATGGTATATTTGGGCCCCTTAATTTACATTAGTTAATCCTTTAGCTGTTTCATTATCTAATGTTTTGTTTTAGTTTTGTGTTTTTAGTGATTTATAGGTCGTTGAAGAAAAGCTATAGCGTTAAAGAGAAAATTGCTAAGTCTTGAAGAAAAGTAAAAAAAAAGAGCATTCAGGAAGTAGGATCTAGCGCACCTTCTGATGCTCGAGTGCATGTGCACTCGATCCCAGGTGGTCTGCGCTCGAGCGCATGTTGTTCCAAATATCTACCTAAATTAATAGATAAATAATTGTACGTTTTACCTGCAAGTGCATAAGGTCAACATAGTAGCATAGTGTGCAAATACGGCGTCATTCCCAGGAGGACTGCTGAGTTTTGTCTAAATTAAACTCCCAAAGTAAAATAAAACAAAAGATTGGATTTAAATTGATAATGAAAAAAAGGTATGGCTTTGATATCCACCACTAATTATATTTAGCTAATATATCAATATGCTAATGTTTTGATCATGTTATGAATATCTAATGTTTGTCAACCTAAGGGCATGGGTGTCTACTCCTTAAGCTATTGATTTCCCTAAGCAACGAATTAGGCATAGGTGTATACTCTAATTCTTTTCTTTCTTAAAGGATTTAACATGGATGTCTACTAAGTTGTTCTTTAAGAAAGCATAAAACTGTGGAAATCGACGAACACATGAGGCTTAGGGTATGGGTGTCTACTCCCGGTTCCCCATGTTGATTAACCCAAGAATCGCGGTGTGGATTCTTTTGTTACTTATGTTAAACCCAGGACTCGGTCATCCAAATTGATTTAACTAACTAGTCCATACCACATGCACATGTTGATCAGGCACACACATATGAGGAATTCATGAAACTAGGTATTAATTAAGTTAAACATCATAACAAGATCATCTCAAAGGCGCCAATATTGAATATTAACAAAACATAACTAGGGCTTCAATCTAGCCCGACTAAATAAATTAGCTACACATAGAATTAATGTTAAACATCTTCATAAAATAAGGAAAAGAAAATAAAAGAATAAACCCGAGACTTGAACTTGAAGAGCTCCAATTCTTCTCCTTACAAAGTATACCTATTCTAGAGGTTTAAGGGTTTATTTATAGGTTTTAGAAGTCCTTGGCAAACTAGTAAACCTAGGAATTTCGTAGGGTTTCAACCCTATTACAATTGGGAGTTGGAAAACCTTAATATGGAAAGAAAGACAATCTAGCCACCACTTGATATGTCTCCTGCACACAGGTGCGATCGATCGCAGCCTGTGTGCGCTCGATCGTAGGTTTGTGATCGATCCCCTTTTGTTATGCGCTCGATCGCTCATGGCCTGCTTCGTGCTGTATCTTCTCTGGTACTGCGCTCGATCGCAGGTATCCTGTGTTCGATCGCAGTGTCAGGGGACTCCCATTTTTCCCTTCTTCTCTCTTTGATTCCAAATCTTCCAGATTTACTTCATTTTCTTCCAAAAGCCTACAAAAGTATGGAAAACACAAAAAGGAATTAAAATGACCTAATTAACTAAAACCAAAGGATTAAAACATGCAAGTTAAGGGTTGAAAATATGAATATTTTAGGACTTAATAGCGCACCCATGACCACAAGCATACCACCAGCGTGCACGCAATACCCCGCAAGAGAGGATTCATATGCCCGAGTGTGATCGAGCACACTGGCCATGCGCTCAAGCGCACCCGTCTGATAGCTGGCGGGAAAGACTTATTTTCCAAGCCTAATTGAGTTTTCAATCTTATTTTGGGACTGGGAGACAGACCTACTATTTTCCTAGGATTACTAGAGCTTCTAGGACTCTCCTAAGCCTATCAATAGACCGCCTGCATATAGAATTTTGAGAGACTAGTTTTGGAATACAATTTTGGAGGCAGAATGTAATCCATAGCTTTTTTTTTTTTTTTTTTTTTTTTTTAGTTTAGTTTTTCTTTAGGTTTAAGTTTAGGTTTTAGTTTCATAATCATGTGAAGCTAAATTCTCAACGAATGTTGGGGATGAAGCCTCACCGATGAAGAACAATATCGTTTTATTGTAAGTTTTATTATTCCAATTTTATTGGTTTTATATTTCAATTGTTTTACTTGTTTTCAATTGTGTTGAATGAATCTTGGATATCTTGTTGTGATTCAAGGATACACTTGATAATTTAGGATAATTTCACATGATTGATTGCTTGGTTTTATATACCTAAAAATTGGATATCCCTTGTGATTTGTTCTTCGGATACATCTGGTGTTTTAATTAAATTTGGATTCCTCTTATGATTTGTGCAATGAATGGATACATGTGATTGTTTTGATTAATTCTTTGAAGCATAGTAATATATATATATATATATATATATATATATATATATATATAATATTTAAATTGTGAGAACTTCGGATTAATATTGATGAATATAGAGTATGTTGTTATGATTCGGTGAGTGTGAATTCCGCTCCCTTAGTACCTTTATCTATTGATTTACTTAGTTTATTTATTTTATGTTTAGTTGTTTCAATTTCAAACCCCAAAATTCAAAACCCTTTTTGAACTAGGTTAAGATTAAATTACTTTAGATTTAAATTGCTCTTTCAAAAATACAATTATCTGTGGGATCGACCTCGTACTTTCAATCCATTAATTATAATCGATTCGTGCACTTGCGAGTTAATATGAATTTGCACAACACTGGCCAATATAGGATATCAGCCGAACTTTGATTGTCCACTAGAATTCGGTGGATCACATGGTTTGCCACGATCACTGTTACCACCAACGCATCGTTATGGCATCACCACTCCCTGGCATCCTGTTATGAAAATGTCAGGATCATTGAATCATGCTTTGGGGCCTTAGAAGGTCTTTCAAGAAAGAAAACCTCTTCGGTCTGCATTCTTCTCGCATGAGCTTTCCTGGCCGAGCTAGATTCTCCTCCACCAGCTATCCCACCTACGATAATGTGGATTTCTCCTACTACATCTTGGTTCTGAGGTTGAGGCACGTCTCGATTTTGCCTCGGCTCTGCCTGCCAATGGTTTATCGGTTGTGCATACAATCCTCTCTTGGGCTAGCATCCTGACGCTACCTCATATCTTGTCCTCCACGGGCTTCTTGGTTTTCCAGCAATAAGGGATCTTGATGGTTTCTCCCCCTATTTCTCTCCCTTTCTAGGAATCTCACTAGTCTGCCGTTCTTGATGAAATTTTCAATCTCCTGATGCAGAGTAATACACTCCTCGGTCATGTGGCCTCGGTCATTATGGTATTCGCAATACTTATGCAAATCACATTTCGCCAGGGACCTCTCATTTTTATCGGCCATCTAAAAGTAGGATCTCTTCTGATCTCCATTAACACCTCGGTCATACTAGTGTTTAGTGGAGTGAATTTACTGAGTTGGTGCTGAGCATCAACCTTCGTATGTCGAATGGCCTTTCTTCCCAGTTTCTTCGGGTTCTTCTCTGACTTTTTCTTAGAGTTAGCCGATACCACCTTGTCACTGCTAGTCTTGACTTGGGTCATCTCCTTCTAAGATTTCATGAGGGATCCAACGGTTTCTTCCTGGTTGATGTACTCTTCAGCCTTGTTTAAAAATTGGCGACGGGCCACATACGTAGACTTCTTCGTTAATTCGGCCATCAGTGGCCCTTTTGCTCTTACCCCTTGCATCAAAGCCGAGAGCACAGTTTGCTCATCCGGGCTTTCTACAGTCAATTTTTCCTTGTTGAACTTGAGCATATAGTCCTTCAAGGACTCGTCTTTTCCTTGAACAAGGGAAAGCAAGTAAGCACAGTTCTTCTTTCTCTTCTGGGTTGCCATGAACTGACTTCGGAAGAGACATCCCAAGGTCTTGAAGTCATCAATTGACTTAGCAGGGAGTCTTGCAAACCATTCTTTGGCTACTCCCTCTAAGGTTAGGGGGAATGTCCTACATGAGATCTCGTCTGGGGTACCATGGAGGATGAAATGCACACGAAGGCTTTCTATATGTTCCACAGAATCTCCGCTACCATCGTATGCCTTTATACGAGGCATTTTGAACTTGTTAGGTAACGGGTAGCTCATTACACGCTCAGTAAAAGATAAATTAGTGTTCTCCATGAGCTCTCTTGCCATCGACTTGTCTCCACCATCAACCATCTGGCGAGCCATCCCGTCGTACTTCCTCTTGAGGTCTTGTACTTCAGCATTAACATTGGTCTCGTTATGCCTAGCATGGTGAGATCTCTTATTTTGGACAGTCGTATGATGGTTGCCATGAACAGAACTCTCATCATCTTCTTGATGGTTTTCAGCCCACTTTCCTATGCGGATCTCTTCGCGTCTCTCTTTTTCACGCCTCTCTTCACGCTCTTTTGCTCGCCTTTTCCTCCGATTATTACGGCCTTCGGCGATCGTGAGCCTTGAAGCGAGATCTTCATTCTACTTCTTCAGTGCATTCATGGATTCAGTCATGTGTTTCATGAAATCGGCGAGATTGGGAGGCGTGTGCACCAGCTTGATTCTCCGGTTGAGGATGGGAACATGTAGTCACCATATCGGATTTATAGATGGTAAGAATTGATCAAAATCGAGTCCCCACAGATGGCGCCAAACTATTGATGCACAATTTTCTGAAGTGACGTGGCACAGATTCCGAGTAGTGCTGCGGTGTCCAAGGACGCGTCGGGTTGCATAGAAAAGCAAAGAACAAGGATCAGAGCAACCAGTGGTGTTTCGGCGGGGGAAGCTCTGATGCCTAAGTCAGTATTTTGAGGAAAGAGTATATAAGCAACAAAAGTTCGAGAGCAAGAGTTGCGCTTACCTTTGGTTTAAGTTACGACCTGTATTTATTGGATGAAGTAGAGTTTGTTCCCCGCACGCTTTGGCTCTCTTATCCCTGGATATCTGCTGGGCAGCTATTCGTGAAGGATAGAGTTTGTTAGCTACCCCATGATCTTAGTATTCTAAGATTATGAGATAAGTAGTTTGAACTTTGGTAGCGTTAGATAGGAAGGCCAGAGTAGTTCTTGGTCTGACGTGGATGATTCAGGTGTTGACAATTGGCTTGTATCTCGATAGATGTAGATGACTGTTTGAATCTGAATAATATTCTATCCCGTTTATGTGGGGATAACAGATATCTATTATGTGAGATGACTGATCTATCCTCAGTATAAGAACTAGTATGCCCTGGAGGCTGACCAGCTGTCGGGCTTCAGTGACGGCCTCCATGTGGACTTAGCCTATAATGAGTTTGATAGATCTTTGGGCCATGAGGCTTGTCTGGCCTTATTGACTTTCGATACATGACCCTCCAAATACATCAATTTGGTGGGAATTAGCACTGCAAGAAATTAGGTCTTTAGGGGCGACTTTAAGTCGCCCCTAAAGGTCCTAAAGTGGACGCTGTTGGCAACAGCGTCCACTTTTCGACCCTAAAGGTGTCGACGCTAATAGTCCGACCCTAATGATCAAATGTCTGATTATCAGGGTCCACTTAAAAGTCGACCCTAATGATCACTTTTAGCGTCCACTTTGTCGCCCCTAAAAGTCGCAATGTTTGGACCCTAAAGATGATGTAAACGGAAGCGAAAGTCGACCCTAATAGTCAAGCATTAGCGTCCACTTTTAGTTAACCATTAGGGTCGACTTTATGGACCCTAATGGCCCTTTTAAAAAAATAATAATAATAAGTATTAGCATCCAAATCAAAGTGGACGCTAATAGTTGACCATTAGCGTCCACAAAAGTGGACGCTAATGGTCCTAAAAAATTAAAAAAAAAACTAACTATCAGCGTCCACTTAGAGTCGACCCTAATGATGACTTTTAGCGTCCACTTTATCGACCCTAAAAGACGCATGTTTTGACTCTAAAGATGATGTACACAAAAGAATTAGTCGACGCTAATAGTCGACCATTAGCGTCCACATTTGTGGACGCTAATGGTCCAAAAATATTAAAAAAAAAATTGACTATCAGCGTCCACTTTTGAAGTGGACGCTGATAGTTGACCATTAGGGTCCACAAATGTCGACCCTAATGGTCCTAAAAAAAAAAAAAAAACTGCGATCGATCGCAACATCAGTAGGTTTTCAAAATTTGAGATCGATCGCACTCCAAGTGCGATCGATCGTAGCATCAGTAGGTTTTCGAAATTTTGGGATCGATCGCACTTGGATTACGATCGATCGTAGCATCAGTAGGTTTTCAAAATTTTGGGATCGATCGCACTCAAGTGCGATCGATCGCAGCATCAGTAGGTTTTCTAATGATTTCCAGTTCAAGTGAAGAACAATTCACACAAATAACATCAAAAGTCAACTGACTAGTCTTAGCAAAAAGAGTCACTAATAGAGTAAGATCTTGAAGGCTTAAATATATCATATTTGTAACTCTGACAAATGACAACTAAAAGGCCAAACTGCAGTCCATTCTTATCCATGCAACACATATCAACTGATGTTAAAAATTAGACTTTCAGTCAACTCATTATTTATCAACCCACTTAACTTGTCTCAAGAGTCATGGAGAGATGAAGACCACATGAAATTAGTCAAAATACAACCACCAACCTCTTGTTGAATGTGGACACCGAAATCTCCAAATACAATGTTCCCAGACGCATCTTTAGCATTAGTTTTCTGAAGAAAATTCTGCATCAAAAAACAATGACATACTGAATTTTACTCTTCATCTTGGGGAAAAATATAATGAAGAAGTTATAAGATCTATGCAATGCAATGAAATGAACATAGGCAGTTTTTCACAGTATTTCATGAAGCCAAAAAAGAACTGCACAATTTAAATCACCTGATCAATTAATAGTATTCAACCCAAAAGCGAAAATATGAATTCCTTACGTAACTCACCTGCCGTGCTCCCTCTGCGACACAAATAACAGCCGAACCCTTTGTCTCAATCAGGTATTTCAGATGACTCAAAACACCATGAGGCCCGTGCAAATTAAAAGATACCTTAGATGTGCATATCAGTAGAATCAGTAACAGCTCACAAAGATAACTATCCAATTAATTGCTAGTAATAAGTACCTCATGAATCAAACATATGTCAATTTGTCCACTAGCTAGGGATGCATGCATAGCTATATATCTACTGCTACGGCTCATCAATTTCACAATGCCAACACCATGATAAGCACTGTGCGCCTAATAACAAGATTGAGGCAAAAAAAAAAAAGTTCACTATGAAGAAACCAACACTAAAAGAATTCAGCAGGAAAACTTATCCGGAGAAACATAACTCCATGCATGGGCAAATAAAATGCACGTAGAGTACCTCTATAAGAAACATTGCATTTATGTTTAAGTACACAACAACATTGTTTGATGAATCAATTAATATATGAAATAATCAAACTAATCTAAATGCCCACAAGAAACATAACTCAAAATGACTAACCTCATCAAAATCATAAAAAATATGTGAGAACTGCCCCATTAACCAAACCTGCCAAGGGAGAAAACTATTAAATATATGTTTTACAATCCATGGGCAGCAAAATTCCAAAACCCAAAATAAAGTACTTATCTGCATTCTCTTCCTTGCCAATTCATCCTCATAAGCAATTTGAGTAATCTACCACAATGAACCAATATATAATATCAAAGACAATGAAAATGAAACCCAAAATGATAGAGAAAGAGATACTAAAAATGTGTTTCTTCATGAAATATATTAAAACGAGAACCTGCTTGGGTGGTTTAACTTTCTTGTACTCTTGTCATCCTGCATACACTTAAAAATAAAATTTAGAAAGATATTATTACTCCCTTGCATTGTTTACTCAAAGTTCTTTAACCTTGATAACCATGTCAAGGGAGATTTACTAACTCAAAAGTTGTTGAACCAAAAATTTTACGAATATCTTAATATAATATAAACCAAATAAAAAGTACCAACAAATATACATTACCAAACAGATCACGATCAACAAATAGTCAAATACACATTAGCAAATAGAAAGTACCAACAACTATCCAAATACATAGTATCAAAAAAATATATCACAAATAGATGCTATCAAAGAGTACATCCTAAATAAAGTTATTCCAAAGCTCCCTCAATTGTTGGCTTCACTTGATGCACCTCCAAGCAAGCTCCTTCCAGACCTAAGAGAATAAAATTTCATATAATGATCAATAAGCTTTTTAACGATTACTTAGTATGTGTGTTTTTGTAAAATTAATGCATAGGTAGAGTTTCACTAACCCTCCAATACGTGACATTAAGAACTCAATAGTGGCTTTCAATTTGTTCGTTTCCTCAACGTTGGCTTGCAAATTCTCCCTGTACTGATGAAGTTCAATTCTAGTCTGTTGAAGCTCGCTTTGAGTATCTTCTTGTCTTTTCCTACACTCATCGTGGTTGTCGAAGTGGGTGAACGCTTGAGATGAAGTTCTTAAAGGGGTAGGAATAAGACCGCATCCCATTCCTCTAACGTGCCCAGCTTGTCGGCCCCCTAGTACTTGTGTGACTATTTCTTGCATTCGGTCATCCATACTTGTTCCCTCCACATTGCCTTCCTCTAAGGCCTCACTGGTTGTTAATTCTTGCATTTGAAGCTGCACAAGTCATAGTTGGCCTTAGTTTAACATATACTTCATGCAAGTTTACTATTCATGTTCTTCACTAATCAACTTAATGATCGGAGCGTAAACAGTTACTTACATATAGACTTTTGCATTTGTCGTTCACAAACTGTTTATCCTTTTTTCTTGTATAGGTAACCTCATATAGTTCAACAGGATTAGGCTTCACTTTTGTTTCTTGTTCCTACACATAATACATATAATCAAAGTTTACACTAAATAACGTTACTTTCATTAAATTATGGTACGAGATACTTACCTTTTTGTAAATGACGTTGACGTTGACAAATGAACAAGTCCCAGCTGTGTGCTTTGTTTCCAATTTGCTTCTGTTTTTTATATTTCGTTCAGACTTTTTCTATGAAATTTGGAAAAAAAAAAAAACACAATTATTCATAAAATGTCTTCAAGTGCATGCAAATTATATCAATTTGAATATTCTAATCAGTATAATAATATATATTTACCTTCCATTTACCGTTATCAAATGAGTCACATATTAGGTTCCACTGTTGAGGACTATACCCTGCTAGCAGGTTTTCCCTCCCAATAGCCTTAGCCTTGGCAATCCCCTCATCATCGTCTTTATCAATGCCGTCAAAATATTTCTTGTAATGATCCCTATACAAGTTCGAACGAAGCCTAGCATATGCACGACCCAATTTATGTTCAACAACTTTGATGTGCTCGTATCGTTCCATATTCAGTGCGAAGTTTGACTGATACATAATAGATAAGAAAACAATGGTAAAAAATGTGTCACATTAATTTTCCATATGAAACATATTATTAAA
>NC_081550.1:10991432-10997660 GCF_901000735.1 Corylus avellana
ATGTTTGTTGTTAGGATCTAAATACATAGCAAGGCATTCATTCCACTCACTTTCATGGTGCTTTATGTCATAGTATTTATACCAAGGATCATAGAAAATGGCCATTCCCAATTTCCCATAGTATGGTTCTCTTCATTCACACTAAAGATTCCAATATGTGCCAACAAGGCCCACAACGACAGAGATGCCGTGGGCAATAACTCAGTCATCAGATTATTAGGTAAATACATCCACAAATTTACATACTATACCAGATTTACATACTATATCATTTACTAGTAAATCCAGACTAGTTAATGATTCACACACATATTCAAAGCAAAGATTAAAAAATAATACCACAAAATTGTGAATGTTAAAAATGAAGCGCCTTTTTTACAAGGTAAAATAAGATGAAATGAAGTGATTTGTGGATCGTACAATTCTAAACGAACAAAATATAAGTAAAGACTCAGTTAAAATAAGATAGGTTGCAGCAACCATAGCATTTGACAAAAAAATCAGTTGAGCAGTTGAGTAAGTTTTAGAAATTGATGTTTTAATCCATTATTTAATAACAAAAGAGAAACAAACACTTCCACATTTATATTAAGATCCAAACTCCAAAGCCTAATCCTTGGAAATTATCATATATTTCCTTTCCATGTCTTCGATACAGCAAGAGAAACATTTGTAAATGGACCTAAAGAATTGCCTCAATAGCAAACTAAGAAAGTAAATTTAGAATGAAATCTTGAAAGAGTAAAATCTTGAAGAAACAGGAGAATTTAGATTTTTTATTATTCGTTTAATCAACTGAATTGGAAGAGAAAAAATCAAATATTCTAAGATCGGATGTCAGTTTAATCAACTGAATTGGAAAAACTTTCTCATTATAAGCTATTCTATTGAATCATACAAAAATAATCAACAGAAAAAATGGAGAGCCCAAAAAACAAATTAAAGTAACACATGAGAAACATTTCCTGGCTCCCATTAAAAGCCCATATTTCACTATCTATTTGTACATGTGCACCTAATAGATATGATATCTATTCACCCAGAGTTAGAGGCTAAAAATCTACCTATAACCCATGCAACCGGGCAAATAGCTAATTTAACCACCTACCTAAAAATCCCTATACATTTTATATACAGTTATAAAACATTAACACAGAAAACATCTCTCGAGATGTTATATGTTCTGTTCTCTTCTTCCCCATACCGAACCTTCTCTATCTAACTCAAATGTCATGATAATTTTGGCTTACTTTTCCTTTTGGCTTAATTTTGGCTTACTCAAATGTCAAAGTTTTTTTTGGAATTGGAATGAAATACAAGTCTTAAATTCCTGGCTCCCATTAAAAGCTTTCTCATATTTCCTCCCACTAATCACTCATTTAGCCAAATTTAGGGGTCCACGGCAGTTTTTGAATGAAACCAATTAGTTCGATAGGGGAAAAACTAGAAAGAGAAGAAGAGAGGAAGTACCCAAATACTTAATTTCTTCAAATCACAATTCATGGATACTATTTGAGTGATTGAGAGGCATTTAAGGTTTGCAAGGGTTTAGGAGAAACTCATACCTGAGAGAGCTACAAGAGAGCGTTAAGTTCGCCGGAGTGAGAGCTGGCAGTGAGAGAGGTGTGCCGGAAACAGCTGCCGGAGAGAGAGAAACTTGCGTGGAGTGAGTGAGAGAGAGAGAGCTCAAGAGAGAGGGAGGGAGAGAGTGAGAGTGAGAGACAGAGTGAGAGTGAAAGTAAGAGACGATTGGCGGGAGGTGTGGGAGTTGGTGAAAATTTTGTTCCGAAAATTTTAGAACCCCCGCCAGTTTACCGCCCTCTAGCTATTGGTAAACTTTTTTGTGCAGCTAAATATTTGGGGTATTTTATTTACAAAAAAAAATAAAAGAGAAAAATATAAATAAAAATCCTCCAAACTACGAGCCCTTTGTAATATAGTCCTTCAATGTTCATAACGGACTAAAGTAGCCTGTCAAACTATTTTAATTGTATCAAAAAGTCTACTTATTTTGTTATATTTTTATAATACCCCTATTCTTTTAACAAAGTAAAATCAAATGTACGGTTCTTTAGATATTTAAAAAAAATAAACAGTTTATTCCCTGAAGTCAAATTTTGTACCTTTAATTTTACTTTAATACAATATAAAGCAATTTGTAATTTAGGTAAACTACAGTGATTAATTATTTATTATTTATTCCAAAAAACATTTTCTTTTTTTCTTTTTATTCACCCATTGGTTTTCTTGTATTTTTAAAAAAATTGTTTAGTTTTTTTTTTCAATTATTTTATTATTTATTTGTTAAAATAATAGGGGTATTCTAGGAATATTAAAAATAAGTGGCATTTTTATACAATTTGGTAGTTCGAGAGGCTACTTTAGTATCTTTTGAACATTTGAGGGTTATATTGCAAACGACTAGTACTTTTGGTGGCTTTGTTATATTTTTTCCAAACAAAAAATATACTTCCAATTTTTTAATTTTTATTTTTTTTATTTATTTATTTTAAATTTGTCTCTTATAATATGTTTTTATTATTATAATATTAACTAAAAATTTTCGTTTAATAAATTTTTATGATAAAGATCATTAAGTTGATATTTATCTTATAATTAATTATAAAATAATACAAAATCCAAAGGGAATATAAGATCAATATAACTAAGGCACTAAGATAATATAAAAAGCTAACAGTTCAATTGAATGTTCGATTGAACCTTCAATTGTATCCAGTTTGATTTATCCATTGATCATACCACAGTCAATCGAACTAATTCAGTAGGATCGATCGGACATTTGATTCTATCACAATCAATCGAACTAATTCATTATGATCGATCGGATGTTTGATCGATCATTTAATCATATCACGATCAATCGAACTAATTCATTAGGATCGATCGGATGTTTGATCGATCATTTAATCATATCACGATCAATCAAACTAATTCATTATGATCGATCGGATGTTTGATCGAACGATTGATCCTATCGCGATCAATCGAACTAATTCATTATGATCGATCGGATGTTTGATCGAACGATTGATCCTATCGCGATCAATCGAACTAATATGTAATAGTATCGATCGGAATTGATTTTAGCAGATGTTTGATTGAACCTTCAATCATGTCAAGTTTTATTGATTGTATCCCAATCAATTTAAGTAATGCACTAATATAATAGAAAATGCTTAGAGTTCAATTCAATGTTCGATCGAACATTTAATTTGTTTGAATTTTGTTCGATTATTTGATGTTATCACGATCGATCGAACGAATGCACTAGGTTGGACCAATTGGATGTCTAATTAAACATTCAATTTCAATTGTTTCAAGTTTGATCGATCATTTGATCATATCATGATCGAAGTTGTTGTACATTATGCAATAAAAATTAAAAAAAATAATAATTGCATAAATATACATATATATAGGTGATTCTGTGATTGCGATCGATCGCACATTGGGTGCGATCGATCGCAATCACAGAATCAACACGCACATCCTTGGCCGAGTGCGATCGATCGCACTATGTGTGCGATCGATCGCACTCGGACAGCACACCACGTGACCTATTTTAGGTCACTTTCCCCCCACACCCCACAAAATTTTCTTCCCCCTTGCGCCGTACACCTCTCCAAGGCACCCACGCACCTCCAGCACAACCACTCGTCCACCATTTTTAATCACTTCTACCATACAACCACCACACGGTTCTCTTCTCCGGCAACCATACCAGGTACTTTTCACCACCTCTACTTTACACCCCATTCCCCATTCCCATCAACACCCCAACCACGATCACTTTCGAATTTTTTTTTTTTGTCTCATATTTCTGCAATTGTGGGTGTTCATCCACCCACATTGCTTTGTTGTGGTTGGATTTTGTTGTTTTTGCAGGGGGTTTTGAGCGGAGTTGCGTTGTTTTGCAATTTTGCCTATTTCTAGTGCACACCAGGTGTTCGACAAAAGTCCCCAATCAAGCTCATCATGCCAAGAACTCGAGCTTCGTCCTCCCGAGGGTCTGATACCCGAGCTATTTCTCCCCCACCCACTTTTGAGGAACAGGAGCTGCTATTTGAGACCACTTTTGCCATTCTCGAAGACTTTGAAAATCTTGAGGGGACTCAATGGGCCGTCGCCGAGTTCAAGCGACGGTGGCTCAAGAAGCTTTTCAAGCCGGTCACCCCCATTGCTTACAGAAAATTGGTGATCGAGTTTTATGCCCACCTGTCTCATGACTGCATGAGGCTGGCTGTCCTCTCTTCGAAAGTGCAAGGCAAAGCTATTGACGTAACACGGGCTGACATTGCTGCTGCCCTTCAATGCAATGATGAGCAACCTCCAGAAGCCGCACAACTTGCTGACCAACCGGACAGCTTCTACGTGGTGGAAATTATTGAGGACATGTGCGAAGGGATATATGCTGATGCCCACCATAATGCCGCCAGCCGATCGAAGCTACCTCAACGGCTTTGGTTTGCAGACTCCGTATTACACCGTAATGCTTTTCCCTTGGGGCACAAAAGTCAGAGGCGGGATCAATTTCTTCAAGCACTCTACGCCTTCCATAAAGGTGCTTGGTACTCCATTCTCGACATAATTTGGAAGCAAATTTACAAATTTTGGAATGGGGTGCACGTTGGAGGAGCGGGGTCCACACATTCATGGGGGTTGCCTTTCCCATACTTAATCTCCTACATCCTCCGGAAGAAAGGCGTCAAGGGTACCGCAGCTGATGAACCAGTCACTACTACTCCCATATTTGGCATTCGCCAATGGAACAAGAGCCTCTCCCACATGCCCAGGTAGCTCCAGCACCAGCAGCTAGTGCGGAAGAGTATGAGGCCGAGCCAATGGCCGAAGATGAACCTGTAGTTGATTCAGAGACAGCTGAGGAGGAGGCCCCGAGAATTGTTCGTGAAGCACGAAACCGCTCACTTAGTGAAGAAATAGCGGGCCTTCGGAGAGAGTTGGCTGGCCAAAGAAAGGAGGCTCGGAAAAATAACGAATTGATGGACAAACGCCTAGGCGCCTTAGAAGAATTGATGCAATCCATTGTCAACCGGTTGCCACCACCATCTGCAGGAGCATCATCTTCTGGACAACAGTAAGCAAGGACTACCGTCTGGCTGAAGATATTAAACTTAGCGCTCATGGGAGGCACCCCATAGTTTACCATTTTTATTTTGTTTAGTATGTTTTAAGTTAATCTTTTTATTTGTCTTTAGTTTTGTTTCTTTTGACTTGCTTTTGTGTTTTCTTATGGGAATGACCCCGTATTTGCATATGGCCGGTTTTTGAATTGCAAGGTATCAATATATTTTCACTTAAAACTGAGATGAATTATTTTACGGTTTAGATTTTATTTTGTTATATTTGACAGTGTAAAATCTTTCCATAAGGTGTCAATATATTCATCATATAATATATATACACTATTAGATCTGTAAAATTTAATATGAATTATGAAATGGGAATTAACTCTTCAAATTAGTCCAAATGTAACTGCTAACCAAATGACAAATATATACAAATTAAAATCTTTTTTTAGGAAGATGGAATTGACGGTGCATATTGTGTCACTTTATTTAAAAATTTTAAATAATGTAGTGATATATACACAATTTTAGTAGACATTATTGGGCAGCAATAAAATATATATATTTGAGCCATTCTGTTATTGCGATCGATAGCACCTGCAGTAACAGAATGTTGAAGTCCAATATTCTGTTACTACGATCGATCACACCCAAGGTGCGATCGATCGCAGTAATCGAATAATGGACTTAAACATTCTGTTATTGCGATCAATCGCACCCAAGGTGCGATCGATCGCAGAAACAGAGTCACCACTCACATCCTTGGCCGAATGCGATCGATCGCACCATGTGTGCGATCGATCGTACTCTTATTTTTTTTTTTTTAATTTATCTACCTACTCTTTAGGGTCGACTCTTAGAGTCGACCCTAATAATGCATCTTTAGCGTCCACTTTTAGTGGACGCTATTGGTAATCAATTTTAATTTTTAATTTTTTTTTTTCATTTATCGACCTACTCTTTAGGGTCGACAAAAGTCGACCCTAATACTTAAGCATTAGGGTCGACTTTTAAAGTCGACCCTAATAATGCATCTTTAGCGTCCACTTTTAGTGGACGCTATTGGTAATCAATTTTAATTTTTAATTTTTTTTTTCATTTATCGACCTACTCTTTAGGG
>NC_081550.1:10997680-11021797 GCF_901000735.1 Corylus avellana
CTTCATACACATCCACGGAGGGAGATTGTACACCGTTAACATTACTGCCCATATGCTATATATTCTACTCATATTACCATATGGGTTGAAACCATCACTTGCTAAGCCAAGCCGCACGTTGCGGGAATCACTTGCAAACCACTCCTGTCTTTTATCAAACTCTTTCCATACAATAGAATCGGCGGGGTGTCTGAGAGTATTGCCATCATCTTCTCGACCTTCTTTGTGTCACCGCATTTCCTTGGCCATTTCTTTTGTCATAAACAACCGTTGTAACCTCGATTTTATTTGGAAATACCGTAAGACCTTTTGAGGAATATTACTTTTTCTACCTTTGCCATCAATCCATCTTGAATTGTTGCACTTTGGGCATACCACTTTGTCTGCATGTTCTTTCCAAAAAAAGCACACAACCATTCTTGCATGCGTGTATCTTATCGTAACCGAATCCCAAGTGTCGCCTAAACTGTATTGCTTCTCTATACGAGCGTGGCAATGTCTCTCCATCTGGGAAGGCCGTCTTTATCAAGTCAATCATCATATCAAACGCCTTGTTACTCATGTTGCAGAACGCCTTTATATGAAGCATCTTCAGTATAAAAGCAATTTGTATAAATTTCTTGCAGCCTGGATAAAGTTCTCGTAAACCATCTTCCCAAAATTGGTAGAAGGAGCTTGTTTGTTCGTAATTATCAGTTGTAGG
Organism: Corylus avellana; assembly: GCF_901000735.1. Lineage (NCBI taxonomy): Eukaryota > Viridiplantae > Streptophyta > Magnoliopsida > Fagales > Betulaceae > Corylus > Corylus avellana. Next base: position 10,998,384 of record NC_081550.1, read on the forward strand.
GCCCTGTGAAGTAGAGGATTCTCCGATGTTAGCATCAACAAATGTCCCCATACATACATCGTCTAACAATTCTTCAACTGCATCAACCTCCTTCATCATTTCACTTGTATATATGTGCATGTTTGTAGAAGTTTTTTCCCTAAAATGATCTTCTTCCCCGTGAAATATCCATCTAGTGTACGTCGAAGTAAATCCATTCATATACAAGTGACCCTTCACCTCGCTAATATGAGAATAATATCGATTTGCACAATCACGACATGGACACTTTGTCATATCACGTGAATCAACTGATTTAACTGCCCTTCCCATGAATTCTTCCACACCTTTTTGAAATCGCTCTGAACATCGAGTACTTTTCCACACCCAACTCCTATCCATATTGATGTCCCTATTAGAGGTTATTCGTTATGTACAAGTACGCACACAAGGGAATTAGAAGATCAGATTCTTAAGAATTAATAGAATTAAATGGGAGGTCTGTTCTCAAATATTAAGGGAGGGAACGTTTAAAAGGAGCATGGGTAATGAGAGAATTCTAGAAGTGGGTTACTAGTTTAGAACAAATATACACGAAATGATGCTAGCTCAATGCGATGTTACCTAACAAAATATTCTAGAAGTGGGTTACTAGTTTAAAACAAATTTCTATTTGTAATTTATTTACTAGTTTAGCTTAGTGACAGTTTTACATTTTTTTAGTATTGTTGTTAGGTTTGATATTTATTATAGAATGTTGTCTTGTTTCAAGTTTACTGTGCTGCTTCCTTATTGAACTTAAATAGGAAAGACAATACAATCATAATCCATGCCAACTTTGATAACAGAAGTAAATGTGAAGTAGAAAATTAATAACATAATCCTAATATAAGAATAAGACTTAATACTAATCTAAAAGTAATAAGAGAAGAAGCAAGGTTTAATACAACCACAAGAGAAGAAGATAGGTTTAATGGAACCACAAAAGTATATGTGTTTATATATGTTAAAGCTTGTCCTTAGGGGATCGAGCGTAGGGCACGTGCGATCGATCTCTAGATCGATCGCAGTACCAGAAGCTCAAGGTGAGAATCAGAGCAAACTGCGATCGATCGCAGGATCGATCGCAGGATCAGAAGCTCAATGTGAGAATCAGAGCAAACTGCGATCGATCGCAAGATCAGAAGCTCAATGTGAGAATCAGAGCAAACTGCGATCGATCGCAGGATTGATCGCAGGATCGATCGTAGGATCAGAAGCTCAATGTGAGAATCAGAGCAAACTGCGATCGATCGCAAGATCAGAAGCTCAAACTGAGAATCAGAGTACTCTGCGATCGATCGCAGGCCTGATGCGATCGATCGCAGATAGGCGTTCAATGCCATAAAAAACATAAGGAAAAAACTTCATTGTAGCCTGTATTTCCAACTTGTGATGCTCTGGATTTCCAGCTTTTAACAATGCTTTCAATCTCTCATCACTTGGAAGTTTGGAAGCTCAAGATGAGTCAAGGCCAACGCTTATTTCTTTCTCTTTCTTTGCTAAATTATCAAGATGAGGGATGAGGAAAATACAAGGCTTTCTATCATATTAAGGAACCATATATATATAGCTAGCTACAATCACTATAGATTTGATGCTTGGATTTGAAGCTTTGTGCTTTTCTGCACAAAATGTCAAATATCCAAACTCCAACCAAAATGATGGAGATTAAGGACCTTAAAATGGACAACTATAAAACGATGCACATCATTTGACAAAATTACCCTAGACAACTACATAATATCTTCACAATTTTTTTTTTTTTTATAAATATTTGACCCTGGACCTTCTCATACAAAAGTCATTATGAGATTAAATTAATTGATTGAAAGGATTGAAGGATTGGATAATTTCACAATATATATATTTTAAGGATTCAAGCTCACTTATTCAAAGAGATCATGAACCTTACAATCATACACACTACTCTGCCTTATTATTTTTTTTTTGGTCACAAATGAGTAATCCTAAATATCATATCGCTGGTTAGCTATTTGAATAGCAAATATGAAATAGAGACATCGGGGGGCAAGTGGGCAACCAAATGTCAAATGTGGCGCCCATATTTGGGCATGTCCAAAGCCTCTCCCTGTTGGAAAATTACTTAAGAGGGGCCTAACCGTACCTCATCCTACCAAACTTCTCTTCTTCTTTTTTCTTTCTATCAACGACCTCATTCATAATCCAATGTTTGTTGTTAGGATCTAAATACATAGCAAGGCATTCATTCCACTCACTTTCATGGTGCTTTATGTTATAGTATTTATACCAAGGATCATAGAAAATGGCCATTCCCAATTTCCCATAGTATGGTTCTCTTCATTCACACTAAAGATTCCAATATGTGCCAACAAGGCCCACAACGACAGAGATGCCGTGGGCAATAACTCAGTCATCAGATTATTAGGTAAATACATCCACAAATTTACATACTATACCATATTTACATACTACATCATTAACTAGTAAATCCAGACTAGTTAATGATTCACACACATATTCAAAGCAAAGATTAAAAAATAATACCACAAAATTGTGAATGTTAAAAATGAAGCGCCTTTTTTACAAGGTAAAATAAGATGAAATGAAGTGATTTGTGGATCGTGCAATTCTAAACGAACAAAATATAAGTAAAGACTCAGTTAAAATAAGATAGGTTGCAGCAACCATAGCATTTGACAAGAAAATCAGTTGAGCAGTTGAGTAAGTTTTAGAAATTGATGTTTTAATCCATTATTTAATAACAAAAGAGAAACAAACACTTCCACATTTATATTAAGATCCAAACTCCAAAGCCTAATCCTTGGAAATTATCATATATTTCCTTTCCATGTCTTCGATACAGCAAGAGAAACATTTGTAAATGGACATAAAGAATTGCCTCAATAGCAAACTAAGAAAGTAAATTTAGAATGAAATCTTGAAAGAGTAAAATCTTGAAGAAACAGGAGAATTCAGATTTTATATTATTCGTTTAATCAACTGAATTGGAAGAGCAAAAATCAAATATTCTAAGATCGGATGTCAGTTTAATCAACTGAATTGGAAAAACTTTCTCACTATAAGCTATTCTATTGAATCATACAAAAATAATCGACAGAAAAAATGGAGAGCCCAAAAAACAAATTAAAGTAACACATGAGAAACATTTCCTGGCTCCCATTAAAAGCCCATATTTCACTATCTATTTGTACATGTGCACCTAATAGATATGATATCTATTCACCCAGAGTTAGAGGCTAAAAATCTACCTATAACCCATGCAACCGGGCAAATAGCTAATTTAACAACCCACCTAAAAATCCCTATACATTTTATATACAGTTATAAAACATTAACACAGAAAACATCTCTCGAGATGTTATATGTTCTGTTCTCTTCTTCCCCATACCGGACCTTCTCTATCTAACTCAAATGTCATGATAATTTTGGCTTACTTTTCCTTTTGGCTTAATTTTGGCTTACTCAAATGTCAAAGTTTTTTTTTGGAATTGGAATGAAATACAAGTCTTAAATTCCTGGCTCCCATTAAAAGCTCTCTCATATTTCCTCCCACTAATCACTCATTTAGCCAAATTTAGGGGTCCACGGCAGTTTTTGAATGAAACCAATTAGTTCGATAGGGGAAAAACTAGAAAGAGAAGAAGAGAGGAAGTACCCAAATACTTAATTTCTTCAAATAACAATTCATGGATACTATTTGAGTGATTGAGAGGCATTTAAGGTTTGCAAGGGTTTAGGAGAAACTCATATCTGAGAGAGCTACAAGAAAGCGATAAGTTCGCCAGAGTGAGAGCTGGCAGTGAGAGAGGTGTGCCGGAAACAGCTGCCGGAGAGAGAGAAACTTGCGTGGAGTGAGTGAGAGAGAGAGAGAGAGAGAGAGAGAGGGAGGGAGAGAGTGAGAGTGAGAGACAGAGTGAGAGTGAGAGTGAGAGACGATTGGCGGGAGGTGTGGGAGTTGGTGAAAATTTTGTTCCGAAAATTTTAGAACCCCAGCCAGTTTACCGCCCTCTAGCTATTGGTAAACTTTTTTGTGCAGCTAAATATTTGGGGTATTTTATTTACAAAAAAAAAATAAAAGAGAAAAATATAAATAAAAATCCTCCAAACTACGAGCCGTTTGTAATATAGTCCTTCAATGTTCATAACGGACTACAGTAGCCTGTCAAACTATCAAATTGTATCAAAAAGTCTACTTATTTTGTTATATTTTTATAATACCCCTATTCTTTTAACAAAGTAAAATCAAATGTACGGTTCTTTAGATATTTTTAAAAAATAAACAGTTTATTCCCTGAAGTCAAATTTTGTACCTTTAATTTTACTTTAATACCATATGAAGTAATTTGTAATTTAGGTAAACTACAGTGATTAATTATTTATTGTTTATTCCAAAAAACATTTTCTTTTTTTGTTTTTATTCACCCATTGGTTTTCTTGTATTTTTAAAAAAATTGTTTGATTTTTTTTTTCAATTATTTTATTATTTATTTGTTAAAATAATAGGGGTATTCTAGGAATATTAAAAATAAGTGGCATCTTTATACAATTTGGTAGTTCCAGAGGCTACTTTAGTATCTTTTGAACATTTGAGGGTTATATTGCAAACGACTGGTACTTTTGGTGGCTTTGTTATATTTTTTCCAAACAAAAAATATACTTCCAATTTTTTAATTTTTATTTTTATTTATTTATTTATTTTAAATTTGTCTCTTATAATATGTTTTTATTATTATAATATTAACTAAAAAATTTCGTTTAATAAATTTTTATGATAAAGATCATTAAGTTGATATTTATCTTGTAATTAATTATAAAATAATACAAAATCCAAAGGGAATATAAGATCAATATAACTAAGGCACTAAGATAATATAAAAAGCTAACAGTTCAATTGAATGTTCGATTGAACCTTCAATTGTATCCAGTTTGATTTATCAATTGATCATACCACAGTCAATCGAACTAATTCAGTAGGATCGATCGGACATTTGATTCTATCATGATCAATCGAACTAATTCATTATGATCGATCGGATGTTTGATCGAACGATTGACCCTATCGCGATCAATCGAACTAATTCATTAGGATCGATCGGATGTTTGATAGATCATTTAATCATATCACGATCAATCGAACTAATTCATTATGATCGATCAGATGTTTCATCGAACGATTGATCCTATCGCAATCAATCGAACTAATTCATTAGGATCGATCGGATGTTTGATCAATCATTTAATCATATCACGATCAATCGAACTAATTCATTAGGATCGATCGGATGTTTGATCAATCATTTAATCATATCACGATCAATCAAACTAATTCATTATGATCGATCGGATGTTTGATCGAACGATTGATCCTATCGCGATCAATCGAACTAATTCATTAGGATCGATCGGATGTTTGATCGATCATTTAATCATATTACGATCAATCAAACTAATTCATTATGATCGATCGGATGTTTGATCGAACGATTGATCCTATCGCGATCAATCGAACTAATTTATTAGGATCGATCGGATGTTTGATGGATCATTTAATCATATCACGATCAATCGAACTAATTCATTATGATCGACCAGATGTTTCATCGAACGATTGATCATATCGCAATCAATCGAACTAATTCATTAGGATCGATCGGATGTTTGATCGATCATTTAATCATATCACGATCAATCGAACTAATTCATTAGGATCGATCGGATGTTTGATCGATCATTTAATCATATCACGATCAATCAAACTAATTCATTATGATCGATCGGATGTTTGATCGAACGATTGATCCTATCACGATCAATCGAACTAATTCATTAGGATCGATCGGATGTTTGATCGATCATTTAATCATATCACGATCAATCGAACTAATTCATTATGATCAATCGGATGTTTGATCAAACGATTGATCCTATCGCGATCAATCGAACTAATATGTAATAGTATCGATCGGAATTGATTTTATCAGGTGTTTGATTGAACCTTCAATCATGTCAAGTTTTATTGATTGTATCCCGATCAATTTAAGTAATGCACAAATATAATATAAAATGCTTAGAGTTCAATTCAATGTTCGATCGAACATTTAATTTGTTTGAATTTTGTTCGATTATTTGATCTTATCACGATCGATCGAACGAATGCACTAGGTTGGACCAATTGGATGTTTGATCAAACATTCAATTTCAATTGTTTCAAGTTTGATCGATCATTTGATCATATCATGATCGAAGTTGTTGTACATTATGCAATAAAAATTAAAAAAAATAATAATTGCATAAAATATATATATATATGTATGGTGATTCTGTGATTGCGATCGATCGCACCCAATGTGCGATCGATCGCAATCACAGAATCAACACGCACATCCTTGGCCGAGTGCGATCGATCGCACTATGTGTGCGATCGATCGCACTCGGACAGCACACCACGTGACCTATTTTAGGTCACTTTCCCCCCACACCCCACAAAATTTTCTTCCCCCTTGCGCCGTACACCTCTCCAAGGCACCCACGCACCTCCAGCACAACCACTCGTCCACCATTTTTAATCACTTCTACCATACAACCACCACACGGTTCTCTTCTCCGGCAACCATACCAGGTACTTTTCACCACCTCTACTTTACACCCCATTCCCCATTCCCATCAACACCCCAACCACGATCACTTTCGAATTTTTTTTTTTTGTCTCATATTTCTGCAATTGTGGGTGTTCATCCACCCACATTGCTTTGTTGTGGTTGGATTTTGTTGTTTTTGCAGGGGGTTTTGAGCGGAGTTGCGTTGTTTTGCAATTTTGCCTATTTCTAGTGCACACCAGGTGTTCGACAAAAGTCCCCAATCAAGCTCATCATGCCAAGAACTCGAGCTTCGTCCTCCCGAGGGTCTGATACCCGAGCTATTTCTCCCCCACCCACTTTTGAGGAACGGGAGCTGCTATTTGAGACCACTTTCGCCATTCGCGAAGACTTTGAAAATCTTGAGGGGACTCAATGGGCCGTCGCCGAGTTCAAGCGACGGGGGCTCAAGAAGCTTTTCAAGCCGGTCACCCCCACTGCTTACAGAAAATTGGTGATCGAGTTTTATGCCCACCTGTCTTATGACTGCAGGAGACTGGCTGTCCTCTCTTCGAAAGTGCAAGGCAAAGCTATTGACGTAACACGGGCTGACATTGCTGCTGCCCTTCAATGCAATGATGAGCAACCTCCAGAAGCCGCACAACTTGCTGAGCAACCGGACAGCTTCTACGTGGCTGAAATTATTGAGGACATGTGCGAAGGGATATATGCTGATGCCCACCATAATGCCGCCAGCCGATCGAAGCTACCTCAACGGCTTTGGTTTGTGGACTCCGTATTACACCGTAATGCTTTTCCCTTGGGGCACAAAAGTCAGAGGCGGAATCAATTTCTTCAAGCACTCTATGCCTTCCATAAAGGTGCTTGGTACTCCATTCCCGACATAATTTGGAAGCAAATTTACAAATTTTGGAATGGGGTGCACGTTGGAGGAGCGGGGTCCACACATTCATGGGGGTTGCCTTTCCCATACTTAATCTCCTACATCCTCCGGAAGAAAGGCGTCAAGGGTACCGCAGCTGATGAACCAGTTACTACTACTCCCATATTTGGCATTCGCCAATGGAACAAGAGCCTCTCCCACATGCCCCAGGTAGCTCCAGCACCTGCAGCTGGTGCGGAAGAGTATGAGGCCGAGCCAATGGCCGAAGATGAACCTGTAGTTGATTCAGAGACAGCTGAGGAGGAGGCCCCGAGAATTGTTCGTGAAGCACGAAACCGCTCACTTAGTGAAGAAATAGCGGGCCTTCGGAGATAGTTGGCTGGCCAAAGAAAGGAGGCTCGGAAAAATAACGAATTGATGGACAAACACCTAGGCGCCTTAGAAGAATTGATGCAGTCCATTGTCAACCGGTTGCCACCACCATCTGCAGGAGCATCATCTTCTGGACAATAGTAAGCAAGGACTACCGTCTGGCTGAAGACATTAAACTTAGCGCTCATGGGAGGCACCCCATAGTTTACCATTTTTATTTTGTTTAGTATGTTTTAAGTTAATCTTTTTATTTGTCTTTAGTTTTGTTTCTTTTGACTTGCTTTTGTGTTTTCTTATGGGAATGACCCCGTATTTGCACATGACCGGTTTTTGAATTGCAAGGTATCAATATATTTTCACTTAAAACTGAGATGAATTATTTTACGGTTTAGATTTTATTTTGTTATATTTGACAGTGTAAAATCTTTCCATAAGGTGTCAATATATTCATCATATAATATATATACACTATTAGATCTGTAAAATTTAATATGAATTATGAAATGGGAATTAACTCTTCAAATTAGTCCAAATGTAACTGCTAACCAAATGACAAATATATACAAATTAAAATCTTTTTTTAGGAAGATGGAATTGACGGTGCATATTGTGTCACTTTATTTAAAAATTTTAAATAATGTAGTGATATATACACAATTTTAGTAGACATTATTGGGCAGCAATAAAATATATATATTTGAGCCATTCTGTTACTGCGATCGATCGCACCCAAGGTGCGATCGATCGCAGAAACAGAGTCACCACTCACATCCTTGGCCGAATGCGATCGATCGCACCATGTGTGCAATCGATCGTACTCTTATTTTTTAAAAAATTTATCTACCTACTCTTTAGAGTCGACCCTAATAATGCATCTTTAGCGTCCACTTTTAGTGGATGCTATTGGTAATCAATTTTAATTTTTAATTTTTTTTTTTCATTTATCGACCTACTCTTTAGGGTCGACTTTTGTCGACCCTAATACTTAAACATTAGGGTCGACTTTAAAAGTCGACCCTAATAATGCATCTTTAGCGTCCACTTTTAGTGGACGCTATTGGTAATAAATTTTAATTTTTAATTTTTTTTTTTCATTTATCAACCTAATCTTTAGGGTCGACTTTTGTCGACCCTAATACTTAAGCATTAGGGTCGACTTTAAAAGTCGACCCTAATAATGCATCTTTAGCATCCACTTTTAGTGGACACTATTGGTAATCAATTTTAATTTTTAATTTTTTTTTCGTTTATCGACCTACTCTTTAGGGTCGACAAAAGTCGACCCTAATACTTAAGCATTAAAGTCGACCCTAATAATGCATCTTTAGCGTCCACTTTTAGTGGACGCTATTGGTAATAAATTTAAATTTTTAATTTTTTTTTTTCATTTATCGACCTACTCTTTAGGGTCGACTTTTGTCAACCCTAATACTTAAGCATTAGGGTCGACTTTTGTCAACCCTAATAATGCATCTTTAGCGTCCACTTTTAGTGGACGCTATTGGCCATCAATTTTAATTTTTAATTTTTTTTTTTCATTTATCGACTGAATCTTTAGGGTCGACTTTTGTCGACCCTAATACTTAATCATTAGGGTCGACTTTTAAAGTCGACCCTATTGATCTTTTATTTGATTTTTTTTTTCCATCTTTGAGCGTCCACAAAAGTGGACGCTGTTGGTGTACTATAAGCGTGGACTATTGTCGACCCTAAAAGTTTTTTTGGCCCCAAAAACTTTTCCCTCCCCTTTAATAATTCCCGCGTGTATATTTGGGTCGACTTATTAGCGTCCACTGAAAAGTGGACGCTAATAGTCAAGCTTTCGACCCATTATTAGCGTCGACTTTTATGTGGACGCTAATATGTGACTATTAGGGGCGACTTTCTAATAGTTGAGTATTAGGGGCGACTACTAAGTCTCCCCTAATAAGTCGCCCTGATGAATCAGTTTCTTGTAGTGAAGGTAAATATGGTCTTAAAGATAACAACTTTATTACAAGCCTAGAAGCAATGAGAGATTGTGAGATATTCCTTTCTCGTAAAGCATGCATGCATCAACGACTTTTCTCCAACACTTTATGTGGTTGAAACTCGGTCGCGTCGTCTCCAGAATAGTGTAAATCGATCGGTACCAACAAGAGCTACTGATTAGAAAAGGACTTTGATTTCTACGTACACGATTGCAATTCTTGTAAATATATGGATATAGTTTGTTGATAATTATAAAATATAAGATGGAGTCCACAAAATTAAGCGTGGCTCTGATCATATATGTATATGAAATATAAAATAAAGAAATAAAATATTGGGAGATGATATCATGAAGACCGAAAACAAGAAATTCATGATATATTTCAACCATATATATATATATATATATATATATAGATTGTGTACTCAAGCATGCATTCTTGGATCGGTACGTCAGGTGAAGGCCATATTTATTATTTATGATATCTTTCTTGCAAGGGAAGCTTCTTTTGTAGAATATAAAACAAAGAGATTAGACGAAAGGGCCTGGTGTACGTATTGGGGGTGTTGGTCGGGCATGGCCTACGTTATTGAATGCATGGGACCGAACCAGTTTGCCGACAAAACAAAGCTCTCAGCAGGGTCGGTTATTAAAAACTTCTTAATTAGTCTTTAGAATAAACTAGAGAAATACTATAGATGACGTTGAAACATGATGAAGCTACCATATCATGTCGAAGATTTATGGATGGTTCGATGTTAGATAATTATGTTCACTACTTTGAGTGGCTCTTAAAGTTACATTTTGCTGTAGGGTAGCGAAGTAGGTTCATAATAGCAAATAACAATAGAATTACAACTCTTCTTAAACCAAGATTCTATCAAGAAATCAAGACAAAAGTGATAGAAAATCACTCATAGAGTGTTTCATATTGGTAGACTAATCAAAATACATAAACTCTACATTTTACATATTAGGTTAGCTGTATTTATAACAATAAGCAAATTTGGAGCAAAAGTAAACCTAAGCCTATAACGGAAATTTCTAGAATAACAAAGGAAATTATTACAATTAAATAAAATTATAATTTAAATAATGTAAGTAATAAATAAAATATATTTGATTCCTAGATTATTTGATTTGCTGGAATAAAATATTCATTAAAGTTCCTAATTGAGCAATCAAGTCTTTCCTTATTGGATTCTTGCTTTTTATTTTCGTCTAGCTTTCCAATCTTCCATTTGCAGCCCATTTTAACTTAGTAAACATTGGAATTATCCAAACCTGGTAATATAACTTTGTAGATCTTTGAATTAGCTTTTTAACGCCATCAAGCTTGTTCAAATTTGATATCCGAAATTCTAGATATGACATTTTTAGTAAAATTCGTTAAGTGCGAATTTGACCAAAACAAGTAAAACTGGCTTGCATCATTCTCACTGGGTCGACAATATTTTATCAAATTCTTTTAATGATAATGGTTATGATCAGTTTTATGCGGTAGATAAGAATATTATGTTTAAAACGGAAGAGATCGTTGATCCATTTTGAGAGATCTTCATGGCACGTGAGAGGGAGAACATAAGTGGAGTACATGTAAAGATTGCATTATCTCAACTTGTTGTAAAGAATTTTCAAGATGATACTCACATTCTTGTGATAATTAATTAAGGGAGACTTATTTATATCGGGATGTTATATTATTTTACTTTTAAAGAGAAAGGGATGGAAGGGTTTGATTATTCATCCGAAAGATCGAGGAAAAAACCATCACAATGCAAGGACATATTATCTCCAACCCGGTAAAGATGATTTGAATTCGAAGACGAATTTTTTTCCAACCTGGGGAGACTGATGCAAGATAAAATTTGTGTGTTTTAATTTTTCCTTTAAATAATATTGGGTTTTCCCTTTTCCATTAAGATTATGTTTTCCATTTTTTATTAGGAATAGGTCTTCCTTTTCCAGTTAGGTTTCGTTTTCATTTTTCTTGTTAAATTAGGAGGTGCCTAGCCTATATAAAGGCAACTGGTCTTTGTTATTTTTCAATTCAGTTTGAACTATAAATTAAATTTAAGTATTTTAAAGTTATTTTTCTGTTTGCGTATTTGAGGCAATTATAGTCTTTCTCTTTCCTATTTGTTATTTTCTTTCTTTCTAAATTCTATTTTCAATCTTCAATCCTTAGTTTCTACTGCTATCATATGCTGTCAGAACAATCTTAGTTCTGCTCAGCATCATTAACTTGATTGTTTACTTAAAAACAAGTCGACCTATATAAGTAAACCTACTTTCAACGATTCTTTGTAGGTGGGTTGTTTACGGCATGAGTCCGCCGCAGCCCGCGTGTTTGTAGTGAGCGGCCTTTCGCCAAAACGTTGTCTGTTTACAAGCCCCCCGCAAATTATGCACTATCACTATCTTTTTAAAGAAAAAGATATTGGTGAGAAAAGAACAAAAAACAAAATAAGAAAAGATCCTCGTTTGTTGTCGAGAAGCAAAAGCAAGAGAATTAAGCATCCGCTATCATTGAAATGTCAAAACGGATTGTACGTAAGGGTGTTTGAAGACAACAAAGGAAGGGCCCATGCATGATTTCTCAAATAATAATATCCCCGACAGACGAATAATATCCTACGTACTCCCCCTCCCCCACCTCACCCATTAAAGATAGAATTCAAGTTCAAGCCTGGATTTAGACGCTATCTTTTGACAGATCATCAAGATTTAGATGACTACTATATTTTGGCTGATAGTTGAAGAGCAGGGTTCCCCCATCTATGAAAGTTATCTGATCACGCTTACGCATTGCATGACTGAAAACCCTCTTTAATTGGATGCTGGATACTATTTTACACATCACTTTTGTGCCTTGCTAACCGTTGGGAATAATCTCTCTTGGGTCCTACTCAAAAAATTTGGGATATCATTGCTTCACAATCTCCACTTGAAAAAGTTGAGCAAAGAACATTTGATATATTAATATATATCCATTACTCAGTTATTAACCGCTTTTCTTAATACTTGTAATTAGGGTTGACAATTTAATCCGTGACCCGCGAATTCGACACAAATACAATACGTAATTTTATGGTTAAGATTTAAGTTAAGCGGGTTTGGGTCATAAATAGATCAACCCACAAGTTCACGCTTATATATATATGTTATTAATTAAAATTAATAACAAAATTTATGAAGTAATGAAAAAAACTGTAATTAAATATGATGGAAAGAGGGGACGCAAGCGGTAATCCACACTTGTAGGATTGTAGTGTGAAAATAAAATTAAGAGTAAGTTGGAAATTGGAGCGAATAAATGAGTAATAAGCACAAAAGTTAATACTTACAAAAATATTATCACAACGGTAGAGAACACTTATAGAAGTAATAATAAGAGAGGATACTAAGAAATCAAGGAGCAAAACAGATTACAAATAGAGAGAATGCGAGGAATTTCAGAACTTGGCTGAAAGCTTCTCTTTCTCTCTATTTGTAATCTGTTCTGCTCCTTGATTTCTTAGTATCTTTTCCTGTTATTACTTCTGTAAGTGTTATCTGCTGTTGTAATAATATTTTTGCGAGTATTTTGTGTTATCTCTTGTTATTACTCTTAATTTTATTTTCACACTACATTCCTACAAGTGTGGATTACCGCCTGCATCCCCTCTTCCCATGATATTTTATTACTGTTCTTTTCATTACTGTATAAATTTTGTTATTAATTTTAATTAATCGTATTTTAAGCTTTAATTAATGCATCTTAATTACTGCACTTGTTTTCCCATGGTATTAGAGCCATAAGAGTTGCGGCCTATACTTTCATTCTACTCTATTTTGTGCTTTCTTTTCATATTGCCTCTTTTAGCGACAAACCTACCTCCTGTCAGATTAGCCTCGGTTGACCTCTAAGTGCCGTTATTAGCCTGGGTTTGGCGTTTTAGGGTTTGGCCCAGGGTATGTGTAATGAGGTTTCTTGAGAGCCCATGTGTGAAGAAAATATAAAATTTAGCATTTGAAGATGTGGAGATCTAATTCTTCTGCTAGCTCTAAGTCTTCCTTACCACATGATGTTGTTAATATTGAACATTTCTCTATTGAGGATGATAATTCTTTTAATTTTAATAAATGTAATATCCCTAAACTTTCTACAAAAGAAGTTTATACTACTTCTTGGTTAAAATCCACTTTTAATGCTGAATACTCTATTAAGACTGTTGAACAGACATTTGCTATTTCCAGAAATAATGAAAAATATCAATTGTTTAGTAAAAAGTTTATTAATGATTCTCTTGCAAAAGGATTTAAGTTTCTACACATTGGATATGTTCAAGTTGCTGTTAAACCTTTGACTAGATTAGGTATTAACGCTTATGTTTTGTTTTGTCTTCGTGATGCTAGATTTGTTAATTTTCAGACTCGTATTCTTGGTATGATACAATCTTCCATGTTTAATGGTCCTATTCACTTTGATACTTTTCCTAATTTAACTCTTGCTTTAAATGATGTTCATATTGTTAAAGCTTTAACTTTGAATGTACTAACCTCTGGATATGATATGGAAGAAGGTAGCAAACCCCTTACCATCTACCGTATTTGTTACAAACTACTGAAAACCAATCTAAATCCTTAAGCTGTTATCAAGAATTCTGGTAGCTCTACTGTGTTAATCCAAAGTTATACTCAGGATGCTAATATACGAACTCCTAAAATGATTTGATGGGATGAAATTGATCTTCATAACGAATGGTTTTTGGAGAACGTATCTAAGCCTGTTAGAGTAGTAAATGATACCACTAGTCTTGACTACATCCAACAGTATTTAGATGGATCTGTTAAAATAAGTTTTGCTGATTTAAATCTTTCTAACAGAATTGAAAGGCCACTGATGATTAATGAAAGAAGAAATTCTTTTGCTGGTTCAACCACCACAAAAGGGTTTCAAGGAAGAGATAAAGATATTGATAAATTCTTTACTAATCCTGATTTAAAATTAAAAAGTGTCTCAATTGATTCACAAGTTTCTTCTGCTTTTTATACTACTAAACAAACTCCTCCTCCCTCTCAAGTTGATGATGAAAGGGGATCCCTTTCTCCTTCTGCTTCTGATTTTAGTGGGCCACTTCCTCCTCCCCATCAATGCGATGTTATACATGCTTCTTTTAAAAATCTATTTTCACAATCAATTCACCTACCTTGCAAAAAGATTTTTCTTCAAAAGAAAATCAACTATTAATGCTTGCTTACCGTGCTAATTATTCTGAAAGAGAAAAGTCCCTTATTAAAATCCAATGGACTGAAAAAATGATTGAACTACAAAAACATATTTTATTTTTTGATTTTCTCCAAAACTATTACTCATCTGTTAATGTTTTGAATGTTGTTAAAAAGTTTTTTGTTAAAGAAGACAAAACTGTTGTTAAAGCTTCTCATCCACCTCTTGAAAATCTTCTTAGTTAGTGCAAAGGTACTACTATTAAAGCTTCTCCTTTTAAAACTGATGATCCAGATTCTTTTGAAACCAAAAAAATTATTGAACAATATAATTTTGTTAACCAGTCTCTTCATACTATTGGTCAACAATTGAATCGTATTGAAGAAAAATTTGATACTCTTGTTACTCCTGTTTTTAAAGCTGAAATACCCATACTTTCTTTACTTGAAGAGAGAAAACACCTTGGGTTGAAGACTAGTAACCAAAAAAATGTTGAAAAAATTGATAAAATGCTTTCAGAATTAAAAGCTGGTCAAGCTGGTACTTCTGGGAAAGCTTGTACCATCAAAAGAAATGCTGAAACCCCTATTAATTCTGATTCTGAAAATACTTAATGCTTCAAATATTCTACTGGTTCTGATATTAAAATTCTTGAAGAAAATTTTGGAGGAATTGATTTGGAACCAAAACTTCAAATAATTTTTGATAAAACCAAACTTGTTAATCTCACAAAGAATTGAAATTCAAAACCTACTCTTCTTGATTTACAATTTGAAGAAAAGTTTTTCCAATCCCAATTCTCTGTTTCTGCTGATAAAATGTATGAATGGAATATTGATAGTCTATTTGAACAAGAAATCTTGAATAAAATGAATCACATGTGTATGGTTGCTAATGCTTATGTTACTAATCATGATTTAAGTCATTAAGAGATTGTTGAGATGCTTACTACTGGTTTTTCTGGTACTCTTCAGCATTGGTGGGATAAACACCTTACTGAATATTCTCGAGAAAAAGTTAGGAAGGCTGTCAAGAAAGATGATGATGGCCTACCTATTTTTGATGAACGTCAGCATACTAGTATTCCTGATGTGTTAATACTTTGATTTATACTATATATTATTACACATTTCATTGGTACTCCTTCTAATATTATTTCTCGTATATAGCCAATGAGAATGGTAAAACTTAAAAAAAAAAAAAAAACCTTGAGGTTTGGATCATTCAAATCATTTGTGTCATTCGGGTTGTGTCAACGGTCAACCTGACACGACCCGTTAATTAAATGGGTCACACAGGTTATGTCGTGTCAACCATTAAATTAATGTGTCGTGTTTGGATTGACATATTTGTCGGGTTTATGTTAACCTAAACGGGGTTGTCAGGTCAAACAGGTTAACCTGATCCCGACATGTTAACCTGTTTTGCCACCCCTACCTATAATTGGTAACCGCAATAGGCCTAAACGGTTATGCAGTTATTTGTGAATATGCCCTTAAGTGGCTAATGGTTGTTAGTAGTTATTAGCATTTACTACACTCATAATTTTACAAGAAATCAACTACAAAAAACCGAATGAAAGAGAACAAGGCCTCAGGTAAAGGGAACTCGTTTCTTGAATGCAAACAAACAAAAAAAAATCAACTAATTTATTCTTTTATTTCCCAAGGACCGGCTACTTAGGCTGCCCAAAAAACTCGATCAACACTAAAAAAAAAAAAAAAAGTCTCCAAGAGGTAGTTCAATCGACTGGGATCACACTTAATGAAGTGGAGGTTATTAGTTTGAATCCCCCTCTCCCCTCTTGTGGGAACATGTCAAAAAAAAAAAAAAAAAAAAACCTCCATCAACACTAACCATAATAATTGAATTAAACGGAAAATAATTGTATTGAGTCGACATCAAAAGAAAAATTCAAAGACAGATTTTCCGCAGCATGCAGGAAAACACGTGCCTATTTTCTGCATTAAGGTTGTTGCAGTAAGTAACCGCTTGAAGTAAGTAAGGGACCGATGGCGGACCATAAATATTGCGGTGCCCCTGAAGTCGTAGGTCCATTTCCGTTTTGGAAAATATCTTTAAGACTCTCTGTCCTTCCATTATTTCGGCGAGAAAGACATCATCGGTTCACCTTTCATTTTCTTGATGGGATGCCCAAATAAAACAAGGACTGAGGTATAAGTTGGGAGGTTGTGGATCCCATTAATTAAAGGGTAACATTTTTATTCGACTTCGTACAACTGAATTTCGTGACTGTCGTAATGGTGGGCATAAGTGGACGAGTAATAAGATACTGAGTAATGTTATTTACTATTTTTTTTTTTTTTTTAAAAAAATTGATTTACCTTTTAAAATCACCATTAAATTTTATATGAATTATACTTGAATTTTAATTCAATAATGATTTTGAAAGCCACATCAACTTTAGGAGGATTTTAAGATGATAAAAAGATAGTACCTAACATTACTCTTATATACTTCATCGTTTTATTTATTTTCTATTTTTCAAATGCTGATGTGATGTGACCACTCATAACATATTGATCATAAAAATAGATTTTATTTTATTTTATTTATTTATTTATTTTTATTGGAGAGACCACACCGCTAATAATTTTAAATTAAAATTATTAGCGGTGTGACCACTAATAATTTTGTTATGAGTGGTCACTATGTTATGTGACCACTCATAACATATTGTTCATCTCCTTCATGTATTTTTTGTATTCATCCAAAATTGATGTGATATTTAAAATCAACAATAAATTTGTGATATATTACTAATTAATATGATAGATCAATTTTGTGGGAATACAAGGGAGGACATGAGAGAGACGTTTTGCGTTACTTGTATGAAGATCTACAGGATAAGTTTGGGAGGGCATGAGTTTGTTGGGCCGGGTCAAGATGGGGTGCGTGAAACATTGACTTGGTCGAGTAGTAGCCTAGCTGAATGGGAAACATGTTGGGCCCACTAGGTAAACCTATATATGGAGTGTGGGCCCATTTGGATAGAGGCCCAATTTGGTGCTGCATTTGTCACTTCCTCTGCCTGCAAGCTCAAGGTGATGGGCTTAGAATATGCAATGCACTTTTGTTGGGCCTAAGTAGTTTAGTAAATCAAAAACCAACTAAGCATAAGAGAAGACTTTTATTTTGTAATTAAATCTTGAAGAAAATATAGGGTTTAATGGTTAATGACAAGTTGACATTTAGTTTTGCAACCATTTTACTTATTTTCCTTTTTAAGAGGAAAGTTTACACAATAAAACCCCTTAAAATTGAAGACCAAATATTTATTCAAATTATCGTTGGTTTAAAGCTTAGAATTATAAAATTTGTTCATCAAATCTCTCCTAACCACAAATTTTACACAATAAAACCCTAATCTTTCCTTAAAACTTTTAAGACAAAATATTTATTCAAATATAAACATAATCACATGATCATTGGTTTAGAGCATATTTGTAATTGTGTTTGAGAAATAGATATTTTAAGTTAAAAAGAACTTTTTGGCAAAAGTCTTTGCTAAAAGTGTGTTTTAGCAATTTTTTGAGTTAAAAAGTTAAAGAAATACTTTTGAAAATTTTTTCCAAACATACGAGCTTTTTGTGTGGCACAATTTTTTAGATAGTAAAATTATTTTTTAAGCTCTCTAATGCAATCGCAAACAAGCTCTTAAAGTTTAGAATTATAAAATATGTTCATCAAATCTCTCCTAAACACATGTATTAAGAACATGTTTGGGATTGTGTTTGGGAAATAAAGTTTTTAAGTCAAAAAATATTTTTTAGCAAAAGCTTCATTTTTAAGCTTTTGCCAAAAGTGCGTTTTGGTTATTTTAAAGCTCATTTGGGATTGCGATAGAAAATAGAGCTTTTGGATATAGAGTTTTTGTCTGTGAGCTTTTGTCAAAAATCCTACTACTGAAAAGTTGTTTACATGTTTGGTAAATTGATGTTTGGTAACAAAACTAAAAAAAAATGCTTTTAGTTGCAAAAATAATAATAAAGGACATGTAATTTTTTTAAAAAAATTTTTTATAGCAACCTTTTTATATAAAAATGGTTAATGTTAACTTTTTTTTTTTTTTTTTTTTTTAATTTTATTATTATTTTGTAATGGTTTATGTAACAAAACGACAACATTTTCTTTCTTTTGTACTTATATGTAATAAAAAGTTAAGTTCATTATTTTCTTTCCTTCTTTCTTATTTTTGTTGTACTTATTTTGAACAAAACGTCAAAACATGATAATTCAACTCCTATTGAAGAATTGAACCCCTTATCAGCAGATTTGGGTTTTGCACATCCTGAAAGAGAAAGATCCCAATAATAAAGTTTCACTTTTATAAAGTTTTTTTTTATAATTTTTTTATTTTATTTATTATTTTTTAAAGCAAATAAGGAGCGGGTACAAGATTAAAACACCAAATAAGGGGTGGGCTCCCCAACAATACACCCCAAACGAAAAATACAGTGCAAAAAGTACACACAAATAGTAGGTGATGGGTCATAAATGACTCGGGTGTAACGACTCCCGAAAAAGTGCTAATCATATCTGCGCTATTACCCCAAAATGACTAGTCAATTTGAAGCTTCTTTAAAATTCATTATAAAGCCCAGTTTCCTATAGTAATTAGGCAATGTGAGACTTAGCACCTATGACTATCTTTATAAACCACCCACTCTATGTGGCTTTTTCTCATCTTCCCGATATGAGACCGGGGTGTTACACTGGGCCTCTCCAAATGGGCCACTAAAAGTGGTTAAATAAGCAAAACTCATAGACACCCGAATGTATCCTACGAGCAAGCAACAAACAAAACATCCAAAAGGATGCTAGTGGAGGGAAGGCACTGGAAATTTTCGAGAAGGGTCAGTCGGAGAAGCAAACCGGCATTTGGCAACAAGAATCCTCACAGACAAGTTCATAGAAAGCAACACAAGACAGAAATACAAATTAAAAAACTTAAATAAATATCCAAACCCAAAAACCAGTAACATCTGCAGGGGTGTCAAAAAAGTCGTGCCGGTGCATGGCTGGCAGGAGGAGGGGTGGAAGGCCGATGAAGACGGAGTTGAGGCGCGTTGAATGGTAGATCTGACATAGGAAGACAACTTTAGCTACAAATGAGCCAAAACCGAAACCCAAAATAGATCTTGAGGGAGGTGGTGATTTGCTAAAAAGGCACATAATATGTTAGGATGTGGCTCCAATCCTTTGGATATAAGGATTCTAATAAAATTGTTTGGGTAAAGTCTACATAACCTCCTCAAACTACCATCCAATGGACAATGTCCCCCCCCAAGCTTTCAATTGTGACAATGGCCCCCCTAAACTACCAAAACATTGTCAATGTCCCCCCAAGACTAACAAAAAGATCAAAATGCCCTTATATATTTCTTAATATGACAAAAATACCCTTATAAATTAAAAAAAAATAAAACAAAAAAAAATAAATAATTTCAAAAGAACAATTTTTTTTAAGAAAAAAAATTAATTTTTAAACGAAATTTTTTAATTTTTTTATAAGAATATTTTTTTAAAACGAATATATATATTTTTTAAAACGGAAATTTTTATTTTAAAAAATTTATAAACAAAATAAAAAATGAAATTTTTATAACAAAAAAAAAGAAAATTTTTAATTTTTTTCTTATAAAAAGGATTTTTTTTTTTAATTTTTAATTTTCTACCCTTTGGATTTTTTTTAATTATTTTTAGGTTTTTTCTAGAAGTTTTATTATTTTTTGTTTTTATTTTATTAAGGGTAATTTCGTCATTAGAGGGAACATTGACAATTTTTTATAGTTTGAGGGGGACATTCTCACAATTAAAAGTTTGGGGGGAGGGGGGAACATTGTCAATTAGGTGGTAGTTTGAGGAGGTTATGTGGACTTTTCCCTAATTGTTTTATGTTTTTGAGATTTAAGTTGCAAAGGGGTGTACTTGACTCAACTTATGAGCTTTTTATTTTATTTATTTTATTTTTATTTTTTTATCCTTATTTTATGGCAGGCACCTGCAAAGGAAATCATGAAATCTAGCAGGACAGCTAACCGTCTCTATGAAAATAAGGCACAATTTAATTCAATATCGATGCACGTTGGGTAAAGTTTTGGTATGATGTTTAAGATACATAAGTCTATGTTTTTGTTGTTTTGTTATGTTTTTTTTTCTTGGTTGCTATATACCCGAGTTGAGGTTTCGTGTAACTCTAAGGAATTGTGGGGCCACTGCAATTCCAAGGATCCAAACCATTCATTTAAAATGAATGATCTAAATTTAATCCTGTTGGTAATAAAATAAAAATATCTAAAGAAGCTAATGTGGTAAGACCACCTTTTACTGTGGTTGACAACCCTTAAAAAATAATGGGCAAAAAAAATCAAAAGAATTTGATGGGTGGCCAAACCACCCCTTAAGGTGGCTGGCCACCCCTTTGAAAAAGTGGCCAACTACCCCTTCACCCCCAAAAGGGTGGTTGGCCACCTAAGGGTGTGGTTGGAGTACGCCAATAACCCCCTAACCCTTTGTGGGATGGTCCAAATGCCCTTAAGAGGTTTTCTGAGTATTCAGTTAACTTTCGAAGTGGGAAGGTGTTTCAAGAATGTTGTAATGACATTATTATATAGAGATATTGTAATGAAGTACTTCCTTATGTATATCGGTGAACTAAATATGGATCAGGTTTGGGTTGAACTTAGTTTGCAGAGGTCTTCGCTCAAGCTTAATCCAAGTGTCTTGGTGAGAATTGTTAACCCCAATTCAACTAGATTTGAGAAAGCCCAACCTTAACTCGCCTAATGTTTGGATTGGGCCAACCACCCCTATTTGCTCCTCTAGTATAGTTTGAATATGGATGTTGAGGTGAATAAGTGAGATATCAAAAGCTAGAATAAGGTCTCCAAGAAGTAGATCAATCGGCTAGGACCACGCCTAATGAAGCGGAGGTCACTAGTTCGAATCCCTCTCCCCCCTCTTGTGCGGACATGTCAAAAAAAGAAGAAGCTAGAATAAGAATAGTGGAAAGAATTGTTATTGTATATAAGTTAGAATAAAATGCACTCTTAAGGTGCAATAGGGTTTAGATTAAAATGGCATGGTTGCATTGAAAAGTCTTGTGGAGCTAGTGATACTGAGAGATTGCATACTAGTTTCTAGGTAGGTGGTAATTAAATCTTAACTTAGAGAAAATTTGTGAAACCAAAATTTGTGTATTTGGTTTTAGTTATATATCAAAAAATTAATAAATACATAAATAGTGTAGCTAGTTTTAGTTATATATATCAAAAAACTAAGAAAATTCATACGAATATTAATTCATAAATAAGTAAAAGAGGGTGACGTGGATCAGATTTCTATGAACTAAACCCTAACCTTAACCCTAACCCTAGGGCAACACCCTTTTAATAACTTGCCTAACATAATTTTATTCACTTATCTAACATAATCTAAGACACTAATAATTTCCTTTTATTGAATTACAAAAATAACGGACTCATAACAATTAAATAAAACATAAACTAATACACTAAATTAAAACCTAAATAAAAATTAAAAATCTTTGCCATTGCCTTTCGCATCAAAAATATAGAATCCTCCTTAAATATTTTCAATGTGATATATATATATATATATAATCACAACCCTACCATGTGCACAATTATTTTAGTAAGACAATAATCATTGTGCATTAAATTTCTCATTTTTTTTCTTGGCTCTTTTAATCTCATTGTATCTCTCTTCCAGCCTCAATTCTGTGGCCTCTAAGGTTTTTGACGTTACTCGTAAAAGTAGTGGCACTTATAGCTGAAGCATAGTCCATTTTGCGCGCCCCTCGATAAGCAATCTGTTAGTATTTTTGTTGGCTTAATTCGGTTCTGAAATGAAGGTATGCGCTGCCCGTTCATAGCTCCGTTCGAACGCTTCAAAGGTCAGTGTTGTTCAGCCGCAGCTTAGTTCGAACACTCTAGTTTCATTGAAAGACACACCATGCCGAGAACTAGATTTAGAGGTTCCGTCGGGACGGGCTCCTACGGACGCCCCGTATGATTTTATGTACAAATCGTTTAAATTATGTGGGTCCGGGTCTAGGGTTTCGTGAGCTTATATTTATACATCTCTATAGAACTGCAAAGGTACGAGTTTTCCACCCCAGAGTTCGTGAGAGGTTGAGCTAAGAGAGATCTTATATATATGAGATAGAAATCGTTTCTCTTAGAGTGATTAGGGATTGTGAAGTAGTTCGTTGATAAACTAGAGTTGAGAAGTCTATCAGCAAGGTTCGATAAAGGAGAATCACGTTGAAGAAGATTGTGAACAATGAGACGAGTTGGAGGCTTGTTGATC